>NW_024962269.1:10790829-11066599 GCF_019238085.1 Lagopus leucura | reverse complement strand
CTGGTGTCTGTTTTCTTTTTCTCCTCTCCTCCCTCTGTATTCCCCCCTCTCTCTTTTTCCCCTCTCATTTTCCTTTCCATGCAGGGCATTGATCCAGTCTTACCACAGCCAACTGAAGAGTTCTGTTGACCATATCAGCCTTGGGTTAGCTTAGGTAGTGTCTCCCAGTCCAAACACATTTCAGAATTCAGTAAAGTTGGAAGCTGAGGTGCTTGGGATCTTTTGCTTTGCACTTAAGTCAAGCAGGCCTAAGGGTAAGACAACAAAGAAGACAAATGTTCAGTAAAACTTCACGTCAAACTTCGAGGTGCAAGATTAAAAGCAAGGTCTTTCAGTTGCAAACAGACTTAAAATGTTATTCTGTTTTTAACTGAATAAATCCATGCTTTAGCAACTTAACCTATTTCTCATTAACTCCCTCTGAGGTGTCCCTGCCTTCAGAGAAAGACCTAATGCTTTTCTTAGAAGTGCGTTTACTGCCTGTGGATTCAGAAGAGAAAACTCAACCTCATCTTTATGACTGTGGTGTATATCAACTGGAGATGTTAAGGATCCAGTTTTCATAGAGTAGTTCTCCCATTTGCAGTTCTGAATGACTACCTACCTTTATACATCTTCAGAGGTGAGGCTTGTAGAGGTGCAGGAGTATTACTGATGATGTGTAATGATATTTGCAGCCAACAGGCATCAACAGATTCACCTGTGGTTGAATTTTCTGCGCTCACAGCCAGTCAAAGGAGAGTTGTATGTGTTCCATCAGATCTTTGTTCCAGGGTCTGGGCTTGAATACTTTGTTCATTTTCCAGGGACACATGGCACTAGTATATCTGAAGGACAGATTGCCCAAGCATTTCTTTCCTCAGACAATTGTGAGTGCTGAATGCTTTGCTGTGTATCACTGTGGCAGTGTTTTCTGGCTACATACATTTTTAGAACAGCTTAGTTACGCTTAGAGGATCCTATCTTCTACCAGCTCCATAGTTTTCTTGAGTTATTCTAGAGCTACTCACAGAAACGTTACAGCCCTAGAGTCTGCTTGTAGTAAGAAGGTCAAAAGTGTTTGGTCTTGCTTGGTGGGAGAGACATGATATTTGCAGAGACTACTTCAAATTGTGGAACTGGTCCTTTCTGCAGTGGCCCTAATGGATCATATCTCTCAAAGGTTGTGGCTGAAATGTTTAATGGAGCCACTTCAGTTCTTATGTAGAACAAAAGAGAAAATAGTTTCCTTTTGTTGTGCTTTGGTAGCCAAGCAGTATAGTCCAAGAGGCAGCTAACAACTGTCCCACATGCTGACCCTCATTGAAAAACTGTTTAAATGTAGAAAAGGAAGTAGAGCTGTAACAAAAGTTCAATCCAAAGCATCAGACTTGTGAGCAAGGGAAATACAATTTAATTACGGGTAATCTGTATAGAGATAGAGGTGGGGTTTTCTTTACTGTATTGGAATTCCTTGTGGCAAACATTTTCATCACTTGGTTTGAGCCGCTTGTAGTCCCATCCGGGCTGTCACGTAGTCTCACTAATGCTGCAAAGGAGAGAAGACATAAAGCATTTAAAGCAAACATAATAGCATGGAACTACGTTGTGAGAAATGCCTTTTGATTTGAGAAGTGAATTTCATTAAATCCTGCCAAATGTAGAAAGCCAGTCTCAGCTTTCCAGTCCCTTCATTTGCTATCAGCACTTGAGATCAGCTTAATATTTTACCTTCACCCTTGGCTGCAGAGCATAACGGACAAAACCATTATCTGCGAATGTCATCACCATTAGGAGAGGAAGAGAAGAAGGAAAGGAACAAGGGAGCAGAGCTGGTGGGGATCTCCAAAAATAAACAGCCTTTAACACTATGATCAGAGGGAGAGAGCGAGATTGGAAAAATCAGTGTCTCATAATTTAATTAAAGTTCTGCATCTCCTTCAGAGCTGCGGCTACAAGCTGCCAGGCAGAGGACTAATGTTTAAAGGTCATTTATATGAGCAAAGATGTTCATCATTGGAGGAACAAAACTGAACTTTGCCTCCCAGTTTTTGCCTGCTTGCTGAGAATTTACCTTCCTTCCCTGCTGTAAATAACAGCTTTGCCTGTGAATGGCATGGGGCAATTGAACCGTCATAGGGTCTCCACTAGGAAGAGCCTCCTTTTTTATCAGACTTATGGAATTGGTAAATTGCAACATGGGCAGAGTGAAGACTGTCCAAAGAGTGAGGGTGCTGTGAGCTATGGACATGTCAGCATCCTGTGTAGAAGCTGTGCTTGTGAACCAGCACTGCATCCCAGAGCATAGGCCATAGCAGAACCAGACGCTGCAGTGAGAAGCACTGCAATGCTGTAGAGTTGATTAGGAGTTTTTTTCTTGCATCCTTTTCTAAAAGAACATGCATTTGTTCTTGTGTTCTGAAAGAAAAATTATATATATATATATATATATATACATATTACAAAGTGTTTTTTTGTTAAGTGACTTTTAAAATGGAGTTATACCCGCTGGAAGGAAGTTGTGTACGTACACAAGTTCTTAGCAGAAATACACTTGTAAATCTCAGCTGAGCATCTGATGTCCTACAGGTCAGGAGAGGTGAACCTACAGGTAACTTTGCCTGAAGGGCTATGAAGAAACATAACAGAGGTGATCATGTTTTCACATGGAATTTTTGGTAGAAGCATTCAGTGGCTTCTCGTGCTTTAGCTACTGGTAATATTTTCCAACTTTCAGAATGAGCAATGTAGCAGCTATGGGTTATGAAGAAAGAAGGGAATTCAGGTAACACTAGAACGAAAGTCAGAATGGGTCTTGTGATGTTGCCAGAAACCCCAAGATGGCATCAGAGACCTTGTTTTCCTCCATTAAAATCGTATGACATTTTTAGTGAATTTTATTGTTTCTTTGTTTTCCTTTCTTAACCAGTTCTCCAGTGTATCTAGTATTTTTTTTCAAGTATTCCCGTTTTAAGATCTTTTTTCTGCAAGCATCATTTGCAAGGCACTGATAATGTCAAAACTGCTGGATGCAATGCACCCCAATTTTAACGCAAGATTCTGCCTGAAGAGCACCAGATTGTGTCCCCAGGAATACATCTGTACTTATTCTGTTGCTAGGCTGGAACAGCAAAGCTGGGTGTAACTCTGTAGTAGGAATTTGTCCAGTACTTAAAATAGTTAGGCTCTGCAGTGCACACAGTCACTAATGAGGGAAATTAGTCAGATGTTGCAAAATTGCACGATGATGTACTGCTCCTTACAATCAAATATCCTGCAAAATTTTTCACTGATCACTGAGTCAGGAGCAGAATATTTTCAAGCCAACTAATGAAAACACTTTCTCACTGCAAATCTAAGATCCTTATTTAGCTTTTTATTCAGTCTTTGCAGTGAATCTAGGTAATTGTTCCACATAATGATGTAGCATGCATCAAGATCTTCTTGATGTGCTTCAGATAGCTACATTTCTCATGAGCGGAGGAGCTTAAATGAGATATCCAGCTCATCTCATTTAAGTGCATACATATTTCAGACTGGTCGAAGAGATTCAAGCACCTGTCTTCAATTAGAATGAGTAGGAGTTGGATGTACTTATTTGCTGTGGAGGTTTTGAGAAGCCTTTGCTGCATGTAAGCTGGGTGAGTTTTGTAGATAGCACAGAATTTAGAGCATTTCCGAAGATAATTTTGTTTGTAAGTAGTCCTGATTGTGTGTGTACTTAGGTAAAGGAAAATCTGCATTTATTTTCAGGGCTGTAACTGTGTGAATTCTGGAAGGAAAGGAAATGATCAAATCTGCATGCGGCACGCACCTCTGAAGCGTACTGACTGTTGATTCATTCCAATGCCATGTTAAAAATCTTTGATCTTTTATTTTAATTGACGTTCCCCATCACTGTGCCAGGTCTTGCCAGAATCAGGAACTCTTTGGAATCAGCTTTTCTTTCAGGGATTTGTGATGTGTTGCTTTGTGATTTCAGCCACCGTTGTTCCTTGAGTGGAGATGATCTGAACAGACAGTGGCTGACGCCCAGTTCTCAGCTTCATCCAACAATTTACCACACCAAAGGTCTTCTGTATTATCTGCGCAGCATCGGCCGGGCCCCTCTGGTGAGTAACTCCCAGTATCTTCTGTTGCTTATTGCAGTTGTGTGAGCAGCCTTGCTTTATGGCTGGAGAGATTTGGAAAGCATCCTATGCTGTTACACTTTCATCCTTCAGGAATGTTTTTGAAAGTCTTGGATTATCTGCTGAATCTTCTAACCAACTCCAAACTTCAGAGTCTTTGCACACCTGCAGTGTGAATATAAATTCTTTAAAGCTCCTTAGTATCCTCAAAGTACTTCAACTAAGCTAGATATTGGTAGTAGGTTTTTGCTGTCTTTCTGGCAATGACAGAAGAAATTCTGTAAAGGCTGAAGCCTGTAGTCTTCTGTGGTCTGCATGGATCATGCAAAAGCTGAGGCTGGAGCAATCTGTGCAATCACAGAAACACAGGAGATAGTCTTCAAAATGGTTGAACTTCCCTGCTGCTTTAGTGAGAAGAGAACGACTTCGACCAGAAGTTCATGAGGATGATGCTACTGGGATATATATGGGATCTATCCTCATCTGCTTTGTCTTGGTGCTCAGTAGACCGAATAGTTCTGAGACTTCAGGATAAAAAATGCTGAGAGTTTCAAATGTCGATGAACGGAATGGAAGCGGATGGACCGGCAGGTTGGCCTCTCATAGCCCCAGTTAGGCAGGAAATGTCCAAAGATGGACAGTTCCCTCTGGTCTTGATGAGAAAATCCTCAGATAAGGTGCAAATGTCTGTGAGTTTCTATAAGTGAATTTTTGTGGAAATATGCTATTTTTGGCCGAAACAACAGCCCTGACGTTCAGCTCTGTAGTCCAAGGAATCTATTGGAAGTTCAACTTGCAGCTGAGAGTTTACTCACCTACATTTTATTTGGGTTTTGAGCTACATCTGATCAGTTTTGTTTTACCATGCTTATCTTATTGGGTCTTTTTAATTTAAATTTATCAGAACCATCCCTGTCATATCCAAATGCATGAAGTTGAACATGAGCCCAGTGGAAGTTTTCATCCTGCCGAGTGAAGTAAGACTATTGATCGTATCATCTCTCTCACTCACAGGCAGTATGTCAGTCGTGGTAAACTGATTTTTCTTTGCCTTTGAAGAGTACATTGATTTTGGTTTTTACATGCTTACAAATGCCTTTTCCCCACTACAGAAGGGAGCTGGGTTTCTTCTGCCTTGCACTCACTGCCATGATGCCATGAAGCCAATTTCACTGATAGCCAAATGATTTCTGTGGAGTGGATTAGTTTCATTTATACTGGGGATGGGCAAGCAGTTTCTTCAAAGCAAACAAAAGATGCTTGAAAGAGAAAAGGAAATAACTTCAAAGTTAACAGCATTTCAAGCCAAACCCATTTTAATTGGTAACTTCAGCCATAGAAAACAGCCTTCTAAGTGCTTTTTCTTTTTTTTTTTTTTTTTTTGCTTCTCTTGTTGGTTCTGGAAACCCTGGTAAAAGAAAGGGGCTGGATGTACTGTGGTATTGCAGCTCTCCACTGCGGGGGATTTCTTGCCAACTGAGAGCAGTGGGAGTATGAGAGAGTGAGCTTGGGAGCAGCTGGGACTGAGGGGGAAAGAGATGCTGCTTTCCCCTTGAGCATTTGTGGTGAGGAAATGGTACAGTTTGCAAGTTGCACCTTGCAGTATGCAACAGAAAAGTGTAGCTCATACAGAGAGATCAAGCTGCAGCGAAGAGCAAGTTACTTTTGGAGGGGACAGAAAGAAGCTCCCAGGGACCAGGAAACACCAAGCAGTGTTTGCTTTCAAAGGTGTTCTGTGTTAAGCTTGGAAACAGATCTGACTGGAAGGATGTAGCTTTTCGTGAGCCAACAATGCTAGATGTGTCTACCTTGAGACTCAGGTTGGGTGCTCTCACAATGCTACTGAGGAAAGATGGAGATTTTTGAGAAAAAATACAGAAACTTCAAAATGTTCTGTTTGCCAACAGAGTTTTTTGCTTCCATTTTCTGTTTGCTTTTCGTTTGTTTTAAAAGCTTCCTGATTCTGTGAGTCATTGAGTGAATCTGTGAGGGGGATTGTTTTTGAGTTTGAAAGCAGGTCCTTACCTTTATGATGCTCAATGCTGGTATGTAACTTTAAATAGATCAAAATTTGCATGTGTATCTTGAGTCATACCCCAGTGAGCACAAGACTTGGAATCTGACTATGTGTTAGTATCCCAGCTGCACAAGATACATAGAGTAGAGAAAAATGGGTAGGTAAGTCCCAAGCTTGCCTTGTGGTTGCTCAGACATAACCCCAGAAAAGTTCTTCATTGGGTGCTGCAACTACAAAATACAGTTTTTTCTTGGCTAAATGTTGAGGCTTAAGCTGCTCTGTAGAATAAAAATAGAGCAGAAGAATGTATTATAAAAGAAAACAGTTTGTCATAAACATTGAGAATAACTGCAATATTCAGGAAAATTAATTAAAATGAAGGTCTATGCAATGCACAAATGGAATGGAAATATTTCCAGTAGCGCTGACTTCTCTCCTGTGGAGGTGGGTGGCAATCAGTGATGCATCCCAGGGCATGAAACAGTGGTGTTACAGAGCTTGGCTCTTATAATCCTTTACTAATATGGAACGCTTATTCCTGACTTGTCACTTAGGGACTCACTGGCAGGTTTCTTGAGATGCAGAATTATAGACCTCCTACTTATCAGGCAGCAAAGCTATCTGAGCAGCTGATCATCCCTGTGTGGTTTCCGATAAGTAATCTTTTAGGTAATAATATATGCATCTTGCATGTTAGTAATTCTGTAAATTGGCAGGTAATTGATACCCGGTTGAGCTGGGATCTCTGCCTCGAAATAGAACCACAGCTATAAAATCTTCTTTGATATTCATAGGAGTAAATTCTAGGTGGTACCTGTGGTTAAACTAATCTATGTCTGTATTGCTGGAAGCATAGATGGAACGCTAACTGGAAAAATGCCCGTCATTAAAAGAACCAATAAATGCAGCTGTTTGGAAGGGGCCTTTATGGGATAATTCCCTGTGTTTCAGGCAGTTGCTTGCAGTGCAGGGCTGCATAAGCCCTGTGTGTGCACATGGCCTGGCGGCTCAGCTCTGCTGTGGTCTCAGCTCCAGTGCTACGTGCAGGTTTGGTGCCACAAGATAAGAAGGTAAAACTGTTAGAGCCTGAAGGATGGCTGCAAAGATGATGAAGGGTCTGGAGGGCAAGGTGTGTGAGGAGCTGCTGGAGTCCCTTGGTTTGTTCTGCCTAGGGCAGAGGAGCTGAGGGGAGGCTCATGGCGGCGGGGGTTCAGCGCTGCTCTCCAGTGACTCCACAGGACCAGAGGGAACAGCACTGAGCTGCCTCAGGGGAGGGTCAAGAGGGGAAGGTTCAATACACGGTTTGAATTTTGGATGGTCTGTATGGAGCCAGAAGTTGGACTGGGTGATCCTTTTGCAGGTCCTGTCCAGCTCAGGGTGTTCTGTGGCTACAGCTGTGCAGTTAGTTAGGACTTGTGGGATGAACCTCTGTGTGTGTGTGTCTTAGCATCTCCAGTCAGTGTACAGCTTGTCCGAGCAGCTGCAAGTATTTAAATACTCAGTTCCTAGATTATTAAACTTCCTGACCGGCTGCAGCTAAACTCAGTTACAGTGTAACTAGTAAATAAGCATACTAGGCTAAAACTTGCCTTAACAGTTGGTGGAAGAAGTTGATCTACTCCATCTGTCTGTGCTTATACAAGAACACATATTTTTCTCCCTCATTTTTTTTAATTGATCCATAGTTCTTCCCTACCTCTTGACACCTGTCCCTTTGTCTCTGATACATGCCTCAGAAAACTATTTAAATGAGATCATGAAGTTCCTTTCTAATCAGCACTAAATATTGTTTTTAAATGAACCAATGTCTTCTCTTCAGAAATCCTTGTCTTTTCGTTGACAGATTTCTGAGTTTTCCTGATAAAGGCACAGAGAATATATGTAACAGCAGTCTGTATTGACTTCATATTTCTGAGGGCAATGAGATTGATTATTATTTAACACTTGTGTCAATATTTACCTCTTGGGTCATTAAATCGTGATTTTCATTTTTGTTGGAGTTGATATCTGCCTATGAGGGCAATCAAAACTTCCATTAAAACCTGTAATGTACCTTGTACCTAGTTTATATGACATGAGAGATGGATTAGATAGATAGATTATGGAATGTATGATAGAGTATGGAATCAGATTATTTGTCACAAAGACAGATAATGCTCTGTGCTTGATGTCCAGGAATTCAAGTAAGGATCTGACCACGTATGATACATTTTTACACAATTGCACAATTACATTTTCCTGAAAAATACGTAGCACAGTTTTTGAATTTAAAGAAGCCAAGATGGTTAATTACTGGGGAAAGGTGCAGTTTTTAAATCTGCTGAAGATAATGCTGGAGTTGAGAAGTCAGAGGAGCCTGACAAATTGCTGTGTTGTATCATAAGTTACCATGAACTCTCAGGTTCCTGAGTTGGCATGGAATCTTGCACAGGTGTCATGTTTATTTCTGCTGTAGACAGAAATGCACTGGTGTTGACACTGGATTCATGAGATCATGTCAGATCCAATAGATAAAGCAAGGTACAGCTGACTAACAAAGTTTGACACTGATTATAGGCTGGGCCCAGAGCACTAAGTTTTTCTGAAGAGAACTGAAAAGAATTCTTCACATATAGTGTT
Organism: Lagopus leucura; assembly: GCF_019238085.1. NCBI lineage: Eukaryota > Metazoa > Chordata > Aves > Galliformes > Phasianidae > Lagopus > Lagopus leucura. The sequence goes on along the minus strand of NW_024962269.1, from coordinate 11,057,854 downwards.
TATAGCGTCTGTTGTGAAGAACCAGGAAATTTACTTCAGTATTCAAGATTTTCCCTTTTTTTCCTCTCTAGGTATTCTGTGACTACCATGGCCACTCCCAGAAAAAGAATGTGTTCCTCTATGGTTGCAGCATCAAGGAGACTTTGTGGCAAGCAGGCTGCACGGTTGACACAGCAGTTATCACAGAAGATGTTGGCTACAGGGTAGGTCCACTTTGTTCCTTTCTGCAGTTGCTGGCATATATGTACACCTACACCTCTCCTTAAGATGAGGTCAGATCACAAGTTCTGTAGGTATGTGCAAACTTCTCTTTCTCCAGAGGAGTAGAGATGCAGAAAAATTCAAATAATTCCTGGTATCTTCATGCACCAGCTATCAGCAATAATATTGTCAATAGATGGATCTCTATTTCGTTTTATTAAGATGCTCTTTTACTGTCTTCAGCCACTGACTAATAGGGATGTTGTATTTTTGCGTTTTGTAAGTTCCAAGTATACGTGTGCTTCTCTCATCCACAACTCATGAGAAGTCCTTGTGGAAACACTTGTTTCACAAGGAAAGCAGGTAGGGGGCTTACAATCAGAACATCGCGTGTTGTATTTGAATTCAGAGAGCTGGAAAAGGCTGAGGATAGCTCACTGTTACACAAACAGAATTCAAATGCTGCTTTCAGCATCTGGTGCCTGTCTTGAATCTGCAATGAAGAAACCAAGAGCAAGTCTCCAAGGGTGTCCAAGAATCTGCAGTGGCCTAGATGAAAGATTTTGTGATTAGAATTCTCCCTTTTGCACAATATGGGAAGTTTCTGTCTTTCCTCCCATGAGTAATTGGGGATGATCCTGGCCTCCATGATGGATTTACTTCCCAAAAACGTGAACGCAGTACCTTGAGAAAATTGTGATTTTTGAATAGCCTTTGCTGTAGCCCTTGACCATTCATGAGAGAAAGAGTCATTGTTACCTTCTAGTATTTGGCCTCAGATGACTTGCATAGCATTGGCATCGCAAAACCCAGCCTCAGGATTTCTCCTTTTAATCGCCGTTCCAGGCCCTTGAACAGCAATCTCTGAAGGGGCATCAGTAAAGAATCCTAATTCCATTCTGACCAAATGGGAATGGAGGTTTATGGACAGGGGTCCTGTATGAGGAGCAGCACCCCTGCTGTTGTGCATGCTAAATCTAGCTGCGTGAGAGACAGGGCGTGCAGTTATACTAATGTATTGTCATAAAAGAATCCTTTGAAAAGATGTGTTTGCACCATCCCAAAAATACAATTGAAAGATAATTAATGAGAAAAGCAGAGAAGAAAGAACTATTAGTGTGAAATCCAGTGAAAGCTGGTGAAATGAAAAGAATATTAAATTCAGATTTGCTAATGCTTCTAAATGAGTCCTGACTACAGAGACATTACTGTTACCTGCCAGCGTTTCTATTTAATCAAATGTAAAAGATTGATTATGCATATAATTTCAATTGTTTTTAAAGACTAAACTGGATTAGGGATCTGATTATGGTATTTCATATTTACAAAAATCTGTGTGCTGCTTCAGATAAGGGCAGAATGAAAACTATCTGGGCCTTCACGCACGGTTTAACTGGATCTAATGATTGTGCTCAGGATTATAATTGTTTGGGTGACTGTGCTGTATTTTTAACCTGGCTCCAGGAAAACCAGGAAGTGCTGCATGGAATTGTAATATTTTGCAGCAAATTGTACTTTGGAGGCAATTCAGAAGCAGTGAATGTTTAGTCCAGAGCAAGTAATCAATTTTAAAGATTCCTCTGTTCAGTATTCTCACAAGAAAAGGAATGCTGTAGCTCTTAATAGCACAGTGCAGATCTTAAGAGTTAGGCTCATGCTGGTCTCAGCTTTGAAATGTAACCTCTCACTTTGTTCCTATTCATCAGTTTCTTCATCTGATGAATGGATCTTATGGATCTATAGATCTGCACCTTACAGAACTGGTAGGGTCCGTTCACAGCTGTAGATAGGATATACTGGAAATAACATTTACTTTATTACAGAGGTATGTATGATTAAGATGTTTGCAGTGGATATGGCAGAATAGTTTAGGCCAAAGATTTATCATCTGCATCAGTCATGCTTTAAGAGAAGACCTGCTATTAAACATTACTTTTTCAATTTTGATGAAACCATGTATTCCTGTACAGAGCGATGACGTAAAGCTCAACAGAGTGGAACTAGAATTGCTTAGAATCAATCAGTTTCACTGATTGTTATTGGAAAGTGAAATTAGCTGGTTGGCTTTCACCACCCAAACTGAATGAAATTCGAGGGTAAATGCCATTAGCAATGAGCAGAAGCTCCTTCTGGATGATTCCATTCTATTCAGAAGTTTAAGAAAGCTGTCATTAAAGAAATAATGAAAGTTCTTATTTTGCTTGCTCTTCACTTGATGGACCAGATGGTCTTTGGGCAGCATGGAAGTACTACCATTTATATGCATGTATGTGCATATGTATGTAAAAGCCCAATTTCTACACAGCACACCTAGTGTTAATGTATCTAGAATATGTTTTTACAGGTAGCGTGAAGAAGTGTTGCATCCACACTGATAGAAATATTTGATAGCACAGTGTATTAGCAGTTTTTATAGGCTGTTGTTGAGAAAAATGATGTCTAGAATAAGAAAATTACTCAGAGCTAAGAGATAATTTTACTGAATTTTCATATTTACTCTTTATTGTCATTTTCTATGTGGAGTGTATCCAATGTACCATGTGATCCCAGATGAGAATATTTTGGTTTATTTCACAATGCAAGATAGTTAAATGTTAAGCTCTATTTTCCTATAATTATCTGTGACCTTCAGTGGGATTACACGTTCCCTTTCTCTGCTATGTGCTTTGTTCAAACAAAATTCTTCCTGTAGCTGAATCCCTTGTCAAATTATGAATGCATAATGGGAGGAGCTGGAAAGGAGAGAATGGAAACATTGTGTGCAAAGCTATGACTGCAACCCGCTAGGCAGAACAGGGAAATGTAGTTAATGTTGAAGCAGCTTGAAAGTAAAACTTTGTAAGTGACTTCAGCAGTCCAAAACTATTTGGTGTGCAGATACTTCATTTTGGATGGGATGTACCAAATGTACTTCTAGCATTTTTGTCTGTGACTGGGGAAAAAAAAAACACAAACATTGGAATGTGAAGATTTCACTTGGGATGAAGATGAGTCCAGTTTGGCACTAGTTGGAACATCACAGTGACAGTTTCTACAGATAGATTTGGTGATACGCACTTTAGAAAGCATAGGTCTCTGTAGATGTGTGGGTGATACAAATGCACGTGCATCTGTTCAATTCATTTTCTAATTGCTGATACTTTCTCATAGACTCTCCCTAAAATCCTGGACAAAGTGGCCCCTGCGTTTGTCATGAACAGCTGCAGCTTCCTTGTAGAAAAGTCCCGCAAGTCGACGGCCCGGGTGGTGGTGTGGCAGGAAATGGGTGTGCTGAGGAGCTACACCATGGAGAGCACGTACTGCGGCTGCAGCCACGGCCTCTACAAAGTAAGAACATCTTCCAAAGAACTACATCCACCCTCCTTCTAATGCATGCCTCGTGAGCTTGGAGGAATAAAGAGAGAGTGCTGTTTTCTTGCTGTTTGATATTGCCAGCTTCCTTGTGTACGAGTGTAGCTGTGCCTTCTGGGTTTCTTCTCAGCTAAATCTTTCCATGATCCCTCTCTCCTTTAATCTTCCATGCCAAGGAAGTGGATTCCTTGCTATGAGGTTTCATTTGACGCTGAAGTAAAAAGAAATTCCAGTCTAATGCCAAAAGCATTGAGCTGAAGGAAGGAATGTTTTTGAGATGATGCGGAGTATTTATGTCTAATGGTATTCACAGTCTAAGGTAAGTCTAAGGTAATTAACATGAATATCAGGAGTCATACACTTTCTGTTGCAGTCAATCTGAGCATTTGCTTGGCTAAACTTAGGAGCCTGCACTGAGAATTTTGCACTTGGAATTTCCTGTTACTATCAGCCAAAGGTAGCTGATCTGTGAGCTCAGGCCATGGCTTTGACTATGAACTAGATGGACCAATTTGTTACCAAATGAGGTTCTAGATATTGTGGGAAGGACTGCACTTATGCTGTGTGAGTGCATCTGAGACAGGAGCCTCTTGGCACTTCTGAAGTACACAATCTGAACTCTGGTAATTGTGTTTATCTGTTCTTAATTCTCCACTTACTCAAATGGTGAATTCTTTTTGTTCCTTTCCCAAATCTGTTGCTTTCTTGGAAGGGATTCCATGCTCCACCTTATTTCTCCCACAAGGGAGCAATCCTCATCTGTAGAGCATTAATATGTGGTTAAGGATCCGAAAAGACCCTTAAGGAAAGAGCCTTTATTACAAATAACAATAAGACATTCAAATTATTGTTCTTTTCAAGCTCTATACTATCCTTTTATTTTCCATAGAATGTAGCCAGCAAGTTCTTGACTACTGTTTTAACAGTGCTCAACACATTATTTCCAAGATAGAAAAGGCAGAAGAAATATCTGAAGACAGTTTAAAGAAAGAAAGTATAACTGCCCTGAGCATTACACTTAGTGCTCCCTACTCTGAGAAGTGCTCATGGATTTTTAATAGGCACCACAGGTTGTGGCAGGATTTTAAACCTATAGACAGTGGGGGAAAATTCTACCTTGACTAATATCAATGGTAAAACTCCTAGTGATCTCCATGGAGAATTTAACTCATTTCCTAGATAATCAGAGTAACATCTAAAAGCAGTTGGACATCAGTTTTTATCAATGTCTAATGATTTGCTCTCTACTTCCTTTAGTATCTTCAAACCAAATTTGCTTAAGTGTGTGCCAGCAGATTTAAAATGTTTTATGCAACAGTCTCCCAAGTCCACCACCACTTAGTAAGCTGGTGGTCAGACTTCTGATAGTGTTGATAGCAGTTCTGGATCCTGATCTTTCTTCCTGCTTGAAAATGGTGAAAGTAATGGTGAATGCAGCTGCTTTGCTGGCTGTAAACTGAGATACAAACTTCTTGTGCTTGGAGTTGCCCATATCTGATAGGGAGTTTGCAAAGAATTTAGGAAAAACAAGAAAGCTTTAAAAAGACTGCAAGAGGCTTAAGTGCTAAATGCATAGAGCTTCAGGTGAGCCTCCTCTCACCACAGAGCAGTGTTGTAGGAGGGCTGAGTTAAACCAACAGGCAGCCTGTCTGATAGAAAGTCCAGAAAAGAAGTTCCTAAAGTTTTTCGAAGGCACAGTGTGTTCATATCTTGGATAGAAATGTGACTTTCATTTCTAAAGCATTTTAGTGAGTGGAAAATAAGGTATGAATTTGTTACTAGTGATATGTAAATGAGAAACAGTTGTGACCCCAGCCTCGATTAAAAGTCGTTTGATTTCCAGTGGGTACGGGGGAGGGCAGAAATGAGAGCAAAAGAAAAGATGACTTGTCTCTGTTGAATCTCTCTGTCTGTGTGATCAATGGAAATGCAATAAGCCATCTACCCTTAAGGAAGAGAAACATAAAACTAAAGGAACTATTGATCTTATCTAAGGTTTTATTCAACATGAGGAAGAAGAAAAGAAGGGGAAAAAAAGTCCAGACTCTTTCATTTTGTCTGGATTGTCCAATTGAGTCTTAGAACAGCAGTGTCTCCATTTGAAAGCTGCTTAAAACAAAGCGGCCCATTTCAATGAGGAATTCTCCTTCCTACTTCTACCAGTTTACAATCACACAATCAAAACAAAAAATGTTCAGAAACTGCCTATCATTTGTCTCGCAGTGTGAAAGCAGTGTGTATTACTCCTTCAATGGAACTATTACCCTCCAGGTTTTTATTGCTGTCCTCCTTTTGCAGGATGTTGAGCCATCTTGTCTTATTTGGCTTGTAGAATACTGAATGTAAGGCTGTACCATGAGAGGTTCTACACGGTACAATCAGGAGCAATCATGGGCCCAAAATAATCAAATCTGCACTAACACATATGGATGTTCTTTTAAGTTTCTTCCGTGTGATTCATTTTTAAACTTGTGTGTCTCTTTGTTGTTACCATGTCCTATCATGATACACTTTATTCTTCTTGATTCTTTGTTACCTGGCCTACTAGTTAAGACCCCTGTAGTAACATAGTGCACTGGGCTGTTCAGTTTACTAACTGTGTTCATCATCCTACAAGTTGATATATTTTGTGCCATGTATACATTTGCATTCCAAAACAGGTATATTAGCAACACAGCAAATCTCAAAACTCAGCTTCATGCTCTTTTAGTACGTGCTATGTTGGAAAGGCATTTTCCTTGACATGTTGTGCCTGGTGGAGGAGATGAAGTACTAATATAAATAGACTTCAGCTTCTTGCTTCAAAGGGATATGCACGACAAGGAGTAACAAATGAGATTTTAAATTATTCCAGATATCTTGACAGGACCCTTTGAAGGAGATTTTACTGGTGACATGGATCCCTTTTTGAAGAAAGTCTTTGGGAGAATCAAGAAAAAAATTAATTCTGTCCTGCCTGATGCTTCTGAGTTAGAAGAGTAGAATACCCCAACTTTTATCACCAGGCTTGATGAGAGGGGAAAGCCATTGATTTGCAGAAATGTTGGAATTAGGCAGAACAGCACCAAGCAGAGTGGCCATACGTTCATAAGAAATTGTTGATAGTTCAAAACACCTTTGTTGAAAGGAGGATTTCGGGAATTTCAGGAATGCTCTTCCACAGAACCCATGCTCATGCTGGAAGAGTTTTTCCTCTTTTGAGTACAACTACTCAGCTCACTGAAGTGGTGAAGCAAGCCAGAGGTGATGGATACCATAACTTAGCTGTTGTTGGTTTTTTTATTTTTGTTGGTTGGTTTGATTTGGTTTTGCTTGCATCCTCTCCAGTCATTTACAGTAGGAGAAGGTAGAGGTAAAATTGTGCCTGATGATACAGCAGCAATTGGCAGATAGAACCTGGCTGGAGTAACTGGCAAAGTCATGGCCTGCCTAACTGTTAGAAGCCCTCATCTCTACAGAACTCACCCCAAATAAATAGAGAGTAAATGTCCCTGAAGGTTCTGTGAGCCATCTTCTTGTGAGTGAGTGTGTCATCAGTAATGTGCCATGTGTTGTACAAATCATGTACCATCTTGCTGAAGTTTGCCTTGCTCTGTTTAGTAGATTAATGAATTGCATCTTTTTTTAATGCTGTATTGGCATAAAACCAAGATAACTTTCTTGGTAGATCAGAGCCAATAGTTTGTATTTCAGAGATGGAAGTACTTAAATACTGAGCTGCTGATAAACTGGTAGCAGAGCTGGATAAAAAGCGCTGCATCCCAGCCCCTTATACAGTTACTGCAGAGATGAGAGTCTAATAAAAGAGAAGAGCTGCCATTATGTATGCCCTGTAACCTGGCTAGTGTTTACTGAATTATTTTATACAAGTAATGAACCAGGGAATTGCCACGAAGGTGTGGCAGAAATAAAGCAGGATGCCAAGGTGAAAGCCTTTCCTCCTGCTACTCTTTCGGGGTGGACTGCTCTGGTTTGACCCATTTCTGCCCAAAGTAACCGTATTGTTACTAATATATCATTCGTCCCTGAAATTGCAGCACTATTTCTTTGTACTTAACTGTAAGCAATGAAAGATTTTCTTTATCTTCCTTATTATTGCATATTGCATACTGTATTTCTGAGGAATTTTTATGTATGCCTTACTCATAAGCACTTTATTACAGTCAATAGTCAGAAATTGAGTTGTTTTGAGGGAGCTTGCAGTCGCATAACATTGCTTCTGTATGCCAGTAAGATGTAGATCATTCTCGTAATTGGACGCCTAGCGCACAGGCTTGCAAATAATTTTAATTTGGACTTTTGCCAGCATTCAGGCACCAACAGAAATGGTTGCAGCAATGTTCTTACCACAGAGCATATTTGACAACTATTTGCAGAAGGGAAAAGAAGAGAGATGGGGTTTATTCTGTGCTTTCTGATGCGCATTCCTGTAAACTGTTTACATCTTCTATGAAGTCTGAGACTTTTCCTATTTCTGGTTTCCATTGTCTCCCACGTTTTACACATTTCCTAAGTACGGGTAAGTTTCACAAGCATCCAGAAGTTTCTTTCCAAAAAAACGATCTCCAAAATGTGCATTTAGCAAACCCTCTGAGGCCTGGGCATGTCTTTCAAAGGCAGATGCTGAGAAATACAGAAGAATGTTTTTTTTTTCCTTCATAGTTCTGCTTCCAGTTCTGGTCCAAAGTGACTCAAATTGGAAGCAGATGTAATAGTAAGAAAAGTATAAGAGAAAAAAAAAATAGTTATCTCGTAGTAATCTAAGGATTGAATAATTAAATTAAGGTTTCTGCTTATTATATTTTCTTTAGTTGTTACCCATTGCAAAAGTTTGCTTCCTGTTTTCTATATTTTCCTGCCCTTTTTGTGTCCACCAATTCTTTTTAGTAAATTATGATTCACTTTTCAAGATATTCTAATTGTACCTTTTAGTCTTGGTGAATACTACAATGTAAAGGTTAATGGCATTTAGAAAATGAGCAAAGGCACGTGGGAAGGAGCAAACCAACCAGGAGACAGTGAGCATTCATCTTCCTTGGATTGCCAGAGTAACATAACGATTAGTCTGCAAGCACAGCACCATGACTTGTGGCTTGCAGCCACAAACCTGTGTTTTCTGGTCCTCTTAGGCTGGATTGAGTCAGATGAGCTAAGTCTTGGATGAGAACTCTCCACAGACTTGGCAGAAAAAATGAGTGCTATATCCTAACCCAGATTTTGTTGATATAAACATGTTACAAAAGGAGAAATATATATGGTCTTCAACTACAACGAAATGAAAAATCGGCTAACTTCTCTGCCTTTGGAACCAATTTCAAAGCTGATCGAATAAAATCTCTGCTTCCCCACTCCAAAAAAGCAGCCTAGTACAATCTGAGCCCTTTGGAAGTAAAAGTATCTTAAATTAGTTCCTTTGTCTCTGCTGGAGATAGATTACTGAGGGCTGTCTGTCAGTGTAACTGAAGATCAGGTCCCATCCCATATTGTGGTTTGTAATTGCTTTGTGTTTCTTTTATTTTTTTCAACACAACAGAAAGTAATGATGGGATGAGATCATAGCAGATCTGACTCTGCAGAGTTGGAAGCATCTAGTTCTGTAGAGGTACACTGCACGTGCATGTATTTAGAATAACAAAGCAGAGCCATCATGTGCTCCCTTCTTGCTCTCAACTCTTTTCCACTATCATGCAATGGGAGTTGCCTTAGCTCTGCTGTTTATCACTTCTGTTTGGGACTTGTCTTAGAGTGCTTGTTCCAACAAATCCCTACAATCCTTTCTTTTTACTTGCAAATGATGTGAGCATCTCCTAGTTAGCAGCTGGTTTATTAAACTAAGGGACACATCAGATTCTGTGGGGCTGAGGAAAGGAGAACAGATGTTACCTTGATTCTGAACCTTTCTGAATGCTGGTTTCTCTTTTTCTTTTTTTTTTCCCTTCCAATATACTGTAAATAACTGATATCTCTGCTTTTTTGGGTTTTTATGAGATCTTTCTCCCTCAACTACTTTTACACTTTCCTAGACGCTTGGTTGCAGCCCAGCGTTTCCATATTCTCTGGAAGAGAGGTGGTAGTAGGTACAGATTTAAAAGGGTTATCAAACTGCTTACCTAGAAGGGAAATCAAGAACAAGACTACGTGGAACCAAAAATGCTGTCATACCTATTTTCTAGAAGTTGTGAATGGGATTAGATTGAAGATTCCTGGTGCTGACATTGCAAACCCAGACAGCTTAGAAGCAAAAAGTCCATTTGCAATTAATTGCATTTGTGTCCTCATGGAAATGATACCACACTTTGTGAGGGAACAAGGTATGGACTCATGCCTTGTCCCCATGTTTTCATTCAGCTGACAATATACTGTTACTGGGGCACCATCTGAAAATGAACAAAACCAGTGTACTTATGTGAAGGCATAAAAGCAACCAATGTGATCCCATTGTCAGCCAAGGGAGTGGGTTCTTGCAGGTGCTATCAGAAGCAGCAGGATCTCCTAGAATTAAATCATTGCTGCCATATTCAGAAATTAAACCGTATTTTGTATAGCCAGAAGGCTGAAAATGACTGTCAAGTTGTGGTCAGGCCCATTTATAAATCCTGTTTATTCAGTTTAAGGTTACAGCTGAATATCTGGCATGGCTTCAGATGTAGAATTGTTAGAGGCCTAACTACTTTTACAATACAGATTATTAGAACAAACAGAAAACTACACAAGTGAAGCAAATTATATTCTTAAAGATTAATTTTAATTTTCTATTAATTAAATGAATGGTGACACAGATCAGACAATTGCAATCATATACACCTGTCTGTGTTTTTTTTCTGCATGAAATGTTACTCTTTCAACTGAAGCCCACTAAACAGTTCTGCATGGTGCAACCTTGAATATCAGTGGGATTTAAGTCTGCTAATGAAAAGAACTCTTGTGAAGGATGTGAGACAGAAAAGCAAAATTCCTAATGAAAGCTAGCTGTAGTATTCTAGCAGTGTCTCTTTAAAAATCTAAATATCATTGCACATAATCCTTTCAAGTTTTCTATGGAATTACAGCAGCTAGGGTTTTGATTTCTGATGTCTCTCTTGCTTGTTAATCTGGTCCCATGTGGATTTATTGTACAAATCTATTTGGCAGCTGAAAATTGCCCTTTGATGAAGCTCATAGTCTAATCATGAACTCCTCAGGCATGGAAAATAAGAATGGGGAGGTGGCAAAAGCACAGGCTAAAGGAGCTGTGTTTGTCTTTTGCTCTGCATGGATTTTAGAAGCATCACAATTTCAAAGTCTTTTACACACAGGATTTTATGCAAAGATTGATTTTGCATCTCTTATTATCATAACATTTGCTGTGCTGGGTCAGACCATCGGTCCACATCATCAGGTATCCTGCCTCATACAGAGTTTGGTTCCTCATGGTTCCTAAGAGAACAAAACCAGGCTGTGGTGCAACTGATTCAATTACACTAAGACATGGAAAAGAAGAAATAATCCTACCAGCCCACACAACCTGCCTCCTGTCTGCTTCATATGCTGCAGCATGAGGCCTGATTATTTCAAGGGTGTGGTAATGATAAAGAGTAACTTTCTCTATAAATAACTATGGCACTTTTCTAACCCCTTTCTTAATATTTTCCCATATGCTTCCAATATCGAGTATATACTATATATTGAAATCAGTTCTCACTTCTTTCTCCATTCTGTCCCTTTGCTGATTTCTGCATCGAACTTCTCACAGATGCTGTAGCTCCCAGGTTGTTTAATCTGTTGTTCTCTGCCACATTCGCTGCTATCTTTATTCTTCTGTGATCCAGTTGTAGGTCCCTTGATCTTGACAAAAAGAAATCAAACTAGATCTATTCATTCTCGCCAACTTTGAAATCTGTAGGTGCATGCTTTTTTTCTTTTTTTTCATCCAGTTCTCATCTCTTTGGTCTCTTCTTTTTTTTGTGTTCCCAATCCAGATTTATTTTTTCTTATGTGCTAAGCTCTGTACTAACAGTGTTATCTTTCCTCTATTTTTTCCTTCTTCCACAACACTTATTTCAGCTTATGGTCCCAGAAGGGACCATCAGCTCTTCTGGTTTTGACCTTCTATACAGCATAGGCCTTTGGGCTTCACCTAGGCAGCTTTGTACCAAACCCTGTAACTTGTGTTTGTGTAAGAAGATTTTTTGTAGAAGAAAGAATTCAGACTGGATTTGAGAGCATCACATGATTGGAAATCCATCTGGTCCCCTGGTATTTTGTTCCAGGGATCAGAAAGTGCTAAATATTATTTCCTTGTACAAATTTGAATTCGTCTGCCTGCTATTTTCAGATGTACTCTAGTTTTTTCTCTGCTGGTTTAAAGAGATCTTTAGTAATTCCCAGTTTCTTCTCTTAAAAATACTTACTATGCAACCAAGACTCCTTTCACTTTTTTCTGATGATTAATTAAAACAGGCTGAATTCTATGATAGTTTGTATGAGAACGTGCAGGTAAGTACCTCTGAATTAGCTAAAGGAGCAAGTGGAAAGTCCTGTGCTAAACCACATTAAGCCACGTGTCAACACTGTGAAGCGGAATTAAGGTGGCCTTAATTAAATTTGGCTTAACTCATTTCCAAAGTAAATTAAACCAAACTGAATTGCAAACACTTTAATTCTGAATAGCAGAGCAGAAATATGTGCTTCTGACTGTGATAAACTTAGAGATGAAGGGGTTGCTTGTGCTGGATAATCTATGAGGCAGAGAAAGCAGTATGTCTAGACATGATATTTCTGGAGCTCATGGCTTATCTTTACGTAAGAGTCTCTATTGTATACTGAATATGGATGACAAAGAGAAAACTTTGTTGTGATCTGTCTTGGATGTGCTGTATTCTAATTTTTGTCCAGGGAAGAAATTTTTTATGCATGTGATGCCAGATGGTGGCTATCTACAAGTGAAGATGCATGATCAGAAAAGAGAAATTTCAGCACAGCACACAACCTGTGGAAATGCAGACATCAGGGACAATTCAAAAATGATTTCCATACATACCATAAGTGGGGACAGGCCAGGCATGAATAAGCTGGAGACAGTAGAAATCAAAGAAGCTGTTGGTTACTCATAGCTGAGAGAAGGAGAATATGGAGACATTCAATGCTGATGTTTTATAGTATTCCCTCAGACACTCAAGACAGACAGCTTCTGGAGTATAGAAGATTAATCTTTGATTAATAGCTGCTGAAATGAGGCAAGGAATCGTTAAAATATTTTCAACCAAGTAATTATCGTGAGTTCCACTTAGGAAAAGTGGACGGAGAAGTAAACAAGTGTGTGATATGGCTGTGCACTTTGTTCTGAAGGCAAATAAGACACAAAGATGAGTTTAGACGCTGCATGTGGAAACGAGTGGAATTGTGTGTCGTAGGACGCTTAAGGTTCTTGGTGAAAAGGAAAGATGTATTGTTAATATTATCTGACAGCTTTTTAGAGCTGAAATTGAGAGAAGGAAGAGAAAATGGAAGGGTAAGGATTGCGTAAATGATGTGCAGCAGAAGACTTCTTGGTGGAGAAACTGAACTACTTTCCTGTGGTCGTAGAGGATGTATGGCTGAGGGACTCTTGTGCTTCAGAGGAAGAGATCTGATCTTCCACAAAGTGAAAAATAGTGCTGAAGCAGCAAAAAAGAGCTCTATTAAAATAAGTGCAGTTCAAACTTAAATAGTTTGTCTTAAAGAAATCGTTCAAATACAGGAAAAGCTGCAGAAAAAATCAATTCCTCAAAAGTCTACACACTGCTCTTAACTATTTGAATAGTGAACAAGATCAACTGAAAGGTCTTGTTGATGAAATTGAATGTAATTGGTTGTACTGAAACCTGATAGGAAAAGTGCGGTTCTGGAATTTGAGAATCTGCAGATATAGATCAGTCCTGTTGGAAAGGGAAAGGATAATAAGTGTATGCAGCTTGGAGGAGGCGGAATGGCAGTGTCTTCATGTTCTGATAATTCAGGTTTACATCTTTGCAGGTGTGCTGACAAAGTTTAGCTAAGGAGACTGCTTGTCCCACAGAATCAAACTGCAAAATGAGATGAGTTACCTTGTAAGTAAATGCATTCATCAGAAAAAGTAAATGTATACTTCTGGACTTCTGTTTGGGTGTTATATACCTGAGATTTCATGTAGGGAGCAGTAAATACTATTACAGACTCTGAACATTACAGATGATTATTTTCTAGCACAAAAGATGTTGTATCTAATCTATCTCTATTTTGGACCACATTATAAGAGGAAAGGTGAATTAATCTTCAGTGTAGGAGCTGGTGGTTACCTAGACACCGGTGATCATGACCCAATTATGTTTAATATGGGCAAAGGACAGCATTTCTATTAACGTGTGTTCATGTATGTTTTTCCCTTAATAACGGATAATATTCCAGAGCTGAGGAAGTATTAGAAATAAAGCAGAACATAAGAGGAAGAAAAAAAAAATTACAGAGGCATTATAAATAAAAATTGATGTTTTAAAAATAGATTTTGTTACATACTCAAAAAAAAAGCTTAATTCTCTAATCTGGAATTGAGGACGCATTTAATTAAAACCCATCTTGGTATAATAGTAAAGAGAAGGTGATAATTAGAGCATAGGGGACAGTGACTCATAGCACTGATGAAGAATCTATACAATAGATGGATTGTAACACGGTGGATTTCACTTATTTTAGTCTGTTTCTTTTTTGTTAGCACTGAGTGTATACTGGAGTTTCTGAATGATATGAGTGAACAACAGTAGAGGTCATTTACCTAACCATGACTGATCAAAGATATTCTGAGGGATAAATGCATAGGTTTATTCTCTCTGAGCAAGATAAAAAGGGGAAAATGGATATCAGCCAAAGTAACGTAGGAATTAGATATGGGAAGCTAAGAATATAACTGAAAATTCATGGCAGTCACTACTAAGGGCAGTAAAAAAGAATTTAATGCGATGACTGGAAAATAAAAAGCTATCCTTTGTATGCGGTCTGATCAGAAATGTAACCTAAACCTAAGGAGCTCTTTCTGAGAAAAGCCACCTCAAACCTGGGATACTTTACAAAGAAGTTTCGCCTTAGGTTAAAAACTAAGAAGTTTTTCCCAAAATGTTCTTACTGTGTTCCACCTCTTCTTAGCTTTTACAGAAAGTTTCCTTTGGAGGTGCTGGAAATAGAGTGAACTTCACAGGAAAATTGAATCTAAGATTCATACAGAAACACAACGAGAAAGGTTATTTTTCAATGAGTTTGAGGAAGATATTGCAAATGAGTTTGAAAGAGAAGTACAGCTACGTACAGCAGGAATAAAAAGCCCTGAAACACCGTCCATTTTGCAGTAGCTTATTCCTGTAGAGATGACTTCTTTTACAAAATATAATTTTAAATATGTATATGTTTTTGCCACATGATCAGAAGGACAGTTAGCATCTCAGTGGGAAGTATTCCTTTAAAAGCTGATGGCCAGCAGGCTGCAAGTGGAGAGACTTGTTCTGACTTGGAGATAAATATAAAATGATGTTAGCTTGTGAGAGAACTGAGAATTGAATTAAGTAGTTTATTTGATTTGAAATGCTAATTCTGTGTGAAAACAATGGAGGACAAGCACTTGTGAAGATATTTCCTCTGCCACTTTCTTTTCCTGTTACATTATGCCTTCAGTTCCATTGTTTTATTGTTTGTCTTGTGTTCTTTTTCCCAGCGTTGAAAAGTAATAGAGTTGGATCTGAGTGTCATCTGATTTGGGTAGAATGGGCTGTACAGCTATGTTGTGATGGCCCAGGGCATGCATGCATCGCCAGTTGGCAGTGATGGGAAAAAGGGAGACAGCTCTGTAACACAGCATAAACACGCTTGGGCAACACAGTACCTTGCTCACAACCTTCAGATGTCCTGCACCTTGGTGAACAGGCACCTAAAGTCAACACCATGGCCAATACTGCCACTTTCCACCAAAGATGAAGGCACTGAATGAGCTGTGGCTTTTACGTTCCCTGCGGTCTGATGGTGCATGGGGAGTTTGCAGTAGGCAGCTGGACACCATTTTCCCAGTGACCTTTTGTGAGCAGCCCTCTTGTCTTTTCTGGTGAGGGAGAATAAAGTAGATGGAATCTGAAAACAGCTCAGACTGGCTCTGAAATAGTGACTGAAAGGTCACTTTTCTGATCAAGCCAGTGTCTTTGGTGATTGGAATGTCTTCCAGAGGTCAAAGTGCTGAAGTTTTTCTAAATCAAGCACTCTTCCACCAGCCCTCGTGTGCACTGAAATGGCTGGAATTTCTGCTGGTTCATCAGTTGCAGATAACTGTATTACACAGGCTGAATATCTGCAGCAAACTACCAGTACTCCTTCTGTGGTTTCATGCATTTGATCATCCCTTGCTCATACCAAATCCTTTAATTTGTGGACCCTGATGTATGATTATACTGGGGAGTGATATTAAATGTCAGCTTTGAAAATGGGCCTTGTCACGACTAATACAAAATTCACTCCTGTTGTTAATTTAATGAGATAGAGTGACAGACATCATACATTTATTAAAAAACCATAATTATATTTATATTAATGCCAATCTCTGCCCAGGGGAGATTCAGGCCTGGCATAATAGGACGTGTTCATAATGCAGAAGATTTCTGAATATAGATACAGTGAGAAACTCAGGACTGTAAAACTGAGGCCATGTTGTAGGTTGAGACTGAGTAGCTCTGAGATGGTTGGATGGCAGTTGGGTGGATGAGGCTGCGAGCTTTGATGGAGATACACGATTAAAGCTCGTGCCAGGCCAACAGCTTTTTGGTTAGTCCACATGCTGCTGGATTGGTTGAAATTCACTGAAGTATTGACTGCTCTCAAATGCATTACATTTGTATGTTCATTCACTTTAAAAGGTCAACGAAGCAACTTGACAATTTTAAAGGTAGCCTGCTGTGTCTGAAGTATATTTAGTTTCATGCTGTCTTCTCTGCAGGATATGATATTGAGTTGTTCTGGTGTTATACTGAGCATGTTGTGCATCTTTATGTAGACAAGATCATTGCTCAGACCTAGGAAGCAGATATAAGAATTGCATTTTTTCCTGAATCTTTTTTTGTATAATTATATTGTTTTAGGAAAATGGCCCCCAGTTATTACTCTGGTTTCTTCCGTCTGGTTGCATGAATTTCTTGGGAATAAAGCAGATTTCTGGGACAGTGGCTGCTCTGCTTGTTTGGTTGCAGGAAGCAAGAGCAGCCCCTACTGAATTCAGTAGCTCCTGTCTGTTGCTTATGCTGATAGTGTCCACTTCTCCTACGCTGCATACTGATGTGTCCCCTATCCTTGGTTTGCTTGCCTGTCACTATAAACAGAAGAGAACAAAGTTGACAGTGTTGGATTGAAGGGCTGTAAGTGGTTATTGATTCCCGGGCTTCTTGCATGCATAGAGATGGGGTATGTTTTAGAATGCAGACACGAGCACACAAGTGGCAATGGCATGTTACTACCAGTGAGTTATGGGGTGCACATAATTGTTTTTTCAAATAGATTTGTATATGCAGTAGCTAGGTGCACATTTGTGTGCCCTTTAGAGGATGTGTTTGCGTGTTATACAAGAGGTTGTGCCCGAAGATGTTTTTATGTATGCATTTGTTTCTGGTTTTAGGGAGAACACAAAAGGTGTGCAATTGACATTGCTTTAAATACGTCCCTGTATTTTGTGCACCTATGTGTAGCACATGTGGCTCCTTGAAGGTCTGTATTTGCTATGCACAACTAAAATTATGTTGAAGCGCGTAGCGTTCCTCTGTCATATGGTGCTGTTTTATGGCTGTCAGTGTGAAGAGAAATGGAAGGGATGCATAAGTCTCACCCTCTCTGCCAAATCGTTCTTGCATAGCGCTTGTGGGAGCCTGGATTATCTTGTGAAGGGGAAAGGAAGTTCATTTCTAAATGAAATCTGAAAAGAAAAGGTACACAGCAATGATGAAGTTCAGGTTTCATTAGCTTTTGAGATCTCTGTTCACAGGCAAAAATCACGTTTCCTTGGTGACCTTTTAATAAATGCAAAGCTAGGTGGGAAATCTGTCTTTCAGTTCCTTTGCATTTGTAACTAATTAGAGGTATGGAGTGTGGTGTATAGGATTGCAATGAAACCTGCTGACAGACAGCACGCTCACAGCGCTGGCATTTGTGAATGTGTGCCTTGCTGTCCTGTGGGCTTCCACGTGCAGAGGAGATGGATGTCTTCTGAGGCCGTGTTGCATCTCCTCTTCTAGCTGAGAATTGGAGCAGAAGGGTTGGGCGGCCTCCTCACACCGTGCAGCTCAGTTCAATGACAAGTATTGACAAAAGGGGGCTAAGGTGGTGGAAAGCAAAACAAAGCAGGCAACTGCTGTCAGTACTGGCTCTCTAAGCTGGTGCGACCTGCTGCTTTGTAGAGTAAGGGGAAGTGCCTTATTCCTAGTAAGGTTTTCTCATTACTGTTCATCCAGTGTTTATCAAGATGTTGAAAAGAACACAGCCCGTGTTCCTTGATTCTTCTACAGCTTCTTAGTACTATCTTTCTCAGCACAGGGGTTGTGGAAATCAAACCAATCTGGTTACGTTTTGTGGCACAGGAAGACAGGATAAGCAAGATTAGCCACAGCAGTGGGTGTTAGAGAAGTTGCTGACAGAAAGCAGAAAAGACAACCGACAAAAGTAAAGTCAGATCCTGTTTAAATACCTTCAACCTCTTGATTCAGAGATACAATGTATAAGTGATGAATTGTTTGTCATGTTTTTGATACTCACTGCTTCTGGGCAGACATTTGATCTCAGGGTATTCAGGTAACATTTTAGTGTCTGCTGTTAGCTGCTGTAACGTGAATGATGTCTTCTGTGAACTCAGTGCTAGGAAGGAGGAGGAATATTAGCAAAATTTTCTGTGTCTCTTTGGAATTATCTTTTGTGATGCTCTCTGGAAGAGAAAAGCTCAGATTTCTGAATCTGTGTGAAAGCATTCACAGATGAGGGACAGCCCAAAGAGAGGTTGGTTTTATAGTGATAAGATCTGGCATGTTATCTACTCACATGTATTGTAAGAATGAGAAGCACATGATGCTTCTAGGCTCGCTCCAAATATGTAAGTACAGTCCATTTAAGGTCAGATTACCTTTGCTCGAGATTCTGATTGGTTGGAATAAATGAGGGTGAAATTTTGAAAAGAGATTTTATTTCATGTACGTTTAAATAACACGTATTTCAATCCCCAAGGTGCTTCATCAAGTACCCTGCTCTTCTCAGTCAGCTCCACTGATTTCACATGAGAGTGCACAGCTGTGATAAACTGAACTGGATGTGAGGTCTCATAAGTCCTCATCTAGAATTCAAACAGTAAGAAGATTGCAAAATGGCCAAATCAGTCACTGAAGACCTTCTCTTTAAGACAACCAGAGCACTCCCTAAACAAATCATGTTTTACCCACATTACTTCTGTGTCTGTGTTACAGAGTTGGCACAAAGCCCAAATACATCTCATTCATGTGTATATGCTTGACAGTAAGAGGAAGGGGGAGGTGGTGGAAGTGGAGAAAAAACTCATAAAGCCTTTAATTCTTGCATGGCACATTGGCACTTCTGTGTGCCATAGCACAGCTACTTGTTGTATGGAGAGGACTCAGTCTATAGGACTGTGCAGGATTTGCATCCTGTTTGGAGGAAAACCAGCAGCAGAGTGCATGGAGAGGATACTTCCACATGCAACCCTAACCTGCCTCTGCAGGCTTACTGCTTGCCTATGAATGAATGATTTGCCCCTATGAATGGATGTACCTACTGCTCTTACAGACCTGGTGAAAGAACCTGTAGGGACTACAGCTAAAACCTTGTCTGTAGTGACTGTGCACGATCCTCAGTGGATTTTGGATGCAGAAGAGAGGCCCCAGAGCTGGACAGAACAAACAGGGAGGTGGTTTTCAATCACAGCCATCTTTTACTGTTTCCAGTTGCTGAACCATTTTTTTCTATTTCTTTGTTTAATACTGACACCACACATTAGGGGCTTTAGAGTGGCTTTAGGGAAGTTGTTGTGAGAAAATTCAGAAGTAGTAGAGCTGGGCCTGTTGAGGTTGGGAGCTGGTGCATTGTCCAGTCCAAGAAGATAGTAACAGAGAATATAGAATGGACAGAGCTAACGTCACTGAGTCACAAGAGACACAGCTGAGGTTTATGGCTATACATGACTACAGCATGCATAACCTATTGTGTGCTGACAAGTAGTATGCTAAATTCACATACAGAAGAAGGAGTGGAAAAGAACAGGTATATTTTTCCCAAGTCATTTGACAGTCATTTTAGATTTTCATTAGGAGTCTAGGTAATTAGGAGTCTAGGTAAAGGGGCTTAATTTTTATGTTTCCATTTAGTCATATTTATTCTGTTATTTCCTAACTTGTTGCTGAAAAATTCCATGTTACAGTGAAGCAAATGCATCAGAAGTAGAAGTACAATTCTGTGCCATCCCTTTATATTTATTGAGTGGTGACAGGTATTGCTCAGTGTAATGCGTTCACTTATAAAGGCCTGAGATCTGTGTTCTTATGTTCTACTGTTTATAATGGTAACTGCTGAAGATGATTAGCATGCTGTTGACAAATGCCTGAAGACCACGTGCAAAATTT
This sequence comes from Lagopus leucura, assembly GCF_019238085.1. Classification (NCBI taxonomy): domain Eukaryota; kingdom Metazoa; phylum Chordata; class Aves; order Galliformes; family Phasianidae; genus Lagopus; species Lagopus leucura. The sequence goes on along the minus strand of NW_024962269.1, from coordinate 11,037,668 downwards.
ATGAGAGAAACAGATAGGAATGTTCCCACTTAGCTGTCTGCCTATTCTTTTTGAATTACACATTAAATGAGTGTTTGTACTGCTGGGATGGGTTTATGCAGTTAGTATTTGTGGGTGCAAACTAGAGACTGTGGAAGACTACAATATTAACATGACTGGATACACATGGTGTGGAAAACAGTCCAGTGCGTGCTCTCTCAGACTTTTAGGTGTTCAATTGTGCACCAGTGTGTCTGATGAACGTGTAACTTTAATTGCATATTTATGGATGGGTTTCTTGTAACACTAGAGTCTTAGAAATGTGCCCCTGTGCATCTGTGATCGTGTAAATGTGTGTATGCACAGATCTACGTACGTGCCTGATGAGAAGTGCACAGGGTTTCCAAGTAGGAGGTAACAGAGTGTACCAAAATCTGCTGGAAGCTCCACTGCATTCGCATTTGGCCATCATTTTGTGCTAAGAAAATGGGGGTTTTCCTCTGTGAAAGAAGAGGCACAAGCGCAAAAGGGCTTTTGTGGCCCTGACTGTGCAGCTGATTGTCAATCTGAGACCGAGGACTTTCTGTATGTGCCTTTTTCTTTCACTTACCCTCGTAGATGTGACCTCTAGAAAGAGAAGCTAATAAAGCCTTTTTTCCCCCTAGAGAAATGTGCATAAGGGCTTGGCAGAAACTGCCATTTCTTGAAAGTCATGTCTAACAATTTTTCCACCAGCACCAGCTCCTCCTTTTAGTCTCTGAAAAAAAGGCTTGCCAATAAAAGTCCAGAAATAACTTCTCTCGCTACAACCCATGTTTGCCAACAATAGCTAAGGAAAGGGAATCTATTTTTGTAGCTGGATTGTAGTGAGAGATAGCTCTGTTGGCCTTAACAAAAATGAACTTGACACTTGAAGTTTAAAGATTTATTTATTCTGAAAAGCTTTTTTGACTAAATTCAAATACATTGGCCGAGAGGTGATAAGTGTTAGTTATTTCTGAACAAGAAGATGTCAGCCAAGTGAAAGTAAGGTAGTACAGTGAGTTTGGTCTTAATCTAGCCGTGATTTAGGATGTTGTAACCTCTGTATTGAGGTGTATGGGAGAAAGATAGTATGTGTTCATCTTCTGAGAGAAGAATTAAGGTCAGTGCTAGCAGTAGGAGAAATTGAGATAATACCAGATGGTATACCTATACCGTGTCTCGTGGCCTCCAAGCACGGTAAGCAGACCAGGCTTCTGAAGAGTACTTGGGTTCAGCTATGAGCCCAAGTCATTAGGCAAGTCCATGGGTCCAACGTCAAAGCAAAAACATTAGTCAGTAAGTCAGGATAAGGTCTGGTGATGTCAGTGGGATCAGACAGCTCAGAAACTGCTTGGCAGGTCCACAGTGACAAGGTGAAGCTGGGAGGTCAGTTCTGTGAGTCAGAATCTAGGCTCATAGGGTGTGTGGTCAGATAAAAGCATGCAAGCATTGCAACTGGAGCTGGAGACCAGCACGTTTACGACAGAGCCCTGAGCTGAAGTGGGGCTCTTAGGATAGGAAGAGGGTATGGGTGAAGGCCCACGTGGGCCTGGTTGAGGACCTTTATGGCCTGTTAGTGCTCTCAGAGCTCTGAAAGAATGATTAATTTCACTATCAGAGTATCATGTCTGGGTTGTCTCTGTTCCATATCAGAACTGTGGAACAGCTGCTAAAAATAAACCCTAGAAAATCTATTCAAGACTTTATACCAGACCCTGTCTGTGTTGGGCAGGAGATCTGGGGTTCATTCAGCCAAGTATCTGAAAACCTCACAACCAGCTGGGTGTACTCAACACGTGTGTTAGCTGCTCATCTTGAGTTTTGTAACTTAAGCTATTAATTTAAGGCTTCTGTTCACTCTGACTAGCTAAGAGCCTGACAGGGACTGTAATTCACAGGCATAAAGCTCTGACAGCCTCTGCTTGTAACTACCATAATGGACAAACTTGATGTGCAGATACGTTTCTTACTTTTCTTAGGAGACAAAAACATTCAGGTATTCAGTTGCTGTGATAATGGCTATTCTAATAGAAGCAGACATCTTCTTACATTGTTTCTGTCTCCTGCCAATCTTGAGCATCAACACTCTCTCCTGAATTTGTAGCTTTTTAGTCCTTCTATTTACTGAAAGTCTGTAGTTCTATGTTGTCTTTCTGAGAGAGCTCAGATTCCACGTGTCTGTCCCTGCTGTGCAGGATAGAAGGTACTCCTGTATGCTCAGGTGCCCAACTGCATCTGCAGAGCTTTGAGGTTCTTTGTCAGAAAGTAGTGCTCAGAGGCTTGCTGGTACTCCAGAAGCTGTAAGTGACCCAAAACACCGAGCAAGGGACTCTACACTCTCTACAAGCGTGGGATAGGCAGCACATCTGCCTGAGAGAAGGACTTTATCTCACAAAAAAAAGAGAGAAGAGGGAAGTAACTGAAGTTTAACTGATGCCCTGATCTCTGCAGCTGTCTTTCATCTTGCTTGAGCGAGTCTGATGTGGTGCTGTTGCTTCTTTACAGAAAAAGACAAGTTATTTAAGACTTCCATTTTTTCTTTTAAAAAAAAAAAAATTATTTTTTTTAATATGGCAAAATCTCAAATTATTAGCTTCAAACAAGTTTGCTTCCAGCAGTGAAGGGTAAAGCATAAGAGGTGAAGAGAATCGTGGATTATCTTCCCAGGTCTGCAGATGTCCTTCACTAGGTGCCCTTCACTAGGTCACTCCTCCTCTGATTCAGCATCCCTGTTTGCAGCTTGCAGTACTGCTCTCCTATCTCCCAGAGGATATCCTGCGATTAATTGAGGGATGTATCTAAATCGCTTTAGCATGCAAGCCAAAAGTCATCAGGGACAAAGCTGTTACTAGGGCAGGAATAAAGGTCAGACCCTTGCTGACATGGTTGTCTTGATTAATTACTACACTAATCTCTATAACTCCTCTTCAGCAAATATAATTTGGCCTCATCCTTTGCTTGTTTGTTGATTTTTTTTTTTTTTTTAATTTTTTTTTCCTCCATTTTCTGCAACTTAGTGGTGAGAGAACTAATGAAGAAACCCATGTGGAAAATTCTACTTCTCTCTTTCCTTTCTCTCGACCAAACCTATGCCTCGTTCCCTCCTTAGTGTCTGTCAGCCCTGCTAGTGTGAGAGCTTTGCCAGAAGAATGCCTCTGCCCAGTTAAATGTGCTCAAGGCCAGGTTGGATGGGGCCCTGGGCAGCCTGAGCTGGTGGGGACAGCCAGCCCATGGTAGGCAGTTGGAGCTCGGTGATCTTTTAGGTCCCTTCCAACCTAAGCTATTCTATAATTCTATGATTCCTAGGGATTTGAGGAGTGATAGGCAATTACTTGAATTACTAGGAATATGATGTGTGGAACTGGCAAAGTCAGTTCATTTGATACTATTTTCCTGCAGCTTTTCTTACGTAGGAAAGTACAAGGTCAATGCAAGAAAATCTTGGAGTCCCTGTTCCCTGGGTGAAATCCATTGAAGGGCTGAGCAGCCAACCGTGGCTGAGGGAAGGAGATGGTAGTAGTTTGGATTCCGTGACTGAAATAGCTTTGGGAACAAAACACAGAGGCTGTCCAGAGTCTATTAAGGATCACCAGCAACATCAGAAGATACAGCGGGCCTTGGAGAGGAGCAGAAGGCAGACTGAGTGAACGTGTGTGTTGAAGGGTAGTGAACCGAACCCTCTTTGGATGAACAAGAGGGACGGTCCCTCCAGGTTACTGCCCAGTGGGAAATCAAAGAAATGAAGAAAATCACTCCTTGTTTCCTATTCAGCTCTTCATTCGGGTTTGTTGTATTTTCCACTCCTCTGTGATTACATCCGTGTGTCAGTCAGGTATTGTTTTCTGCTTGAGTTGGGAATGTTCCCTAAAGCTGTTCCGTGCGCGCAATACTCTCATTCTCTTTCCCAGGCCAATTTTGGAGTGAATTTTGGCAGATTACACAAGGCAGAATGTTTACTGTCCTGTCTTACATCATCATTTTCCTGTATCATTTATTTTTCCTTTGACAGATTTTTAACACTGCCAGTCTAATATGCATCAGAGATTGTAGAGTATTACCATAATGCAGTGTATTGTGGGTAATCCCATGCAAATTGTTCTGTAGAAAGTCACGCTAAATTATCTTCTTGGGGGGAAAAAGAAAAAGGCTTTTGCTTTTATTTTTTTTAACTGTTCTTTGGATTTCAGAGCAACTGCCAGAGGCAATGATTTAGAACAGTTGTTGGACATTCAGCACCACGTGAGGCGATGCTCCTCCTCACAAGACATGGTGCTGAATGCATGACATTGTGTGCTGTACTGAGTTTATTGTATATGTGTCTCCAGTGTTTACAGTTAAAACATTGGTAGTTTGTCTAAGGAAAAATCTGAGTGTATGTTGGGTTGGCGCTGTGAAGGTAACCGTTGCCAATTTTCCCAGCTCCATTGTACAAACATATGTAGGAAATATCAGTTTTTATGAGCCTGAAGCATCAGATGTACTTGAAAGTGGTAGATCTGATCATATGCACTGTGGTTTTCTCTTCTTTTGTTCTTTATTACCAAGGTCATTTGCTTTCAAACTTGTTCTTTCTGAAGTCTGTATACTTCCCCAAACTGAGACAGTAATCCTCTTTCTGGGCACTACACTTGACTGCAGTGGAAATGATTGCAGTGTCACAAACAGAGGATTATCGTTTTTAGTGGAAATCATAAAAGCAGGTTGAAAAAGACTTCTAAGAAAGAGGCAGCTTGTTCTTATGCAAATTTTCTCAGGTAGCACAGCTGCAAGATGAGAAGTCTTGAATGCCCATAATCTGGAGTCAGCATCTTCTCTGTTAATAAAGGTTTGCCTGCATCACGCTGTGAATGGTCAGTAGGTCTCCAAAGACTCAGAGACATGTAGCTTATTCTTATGACACCTAATGTCTTTTTTTTTTTTTTGACCTGGTGCTCTGGAGGTTGAGGCATTACTCAGCTGCTGTGCATTTGCTTCTGGCTGGTCTCTGAAAAGTGGAAATATTCATTGCGGAACAAGAGGAAACATAAGCTGCTTTTGTGTGAGTCACATCAGTTATCCCACTTGCTCCCCCTTACCCTACTTCTGTCTCTCTGATCTTGTTTCCCTTTCTTCAGTCTGTTTCTTACAGCCTTCAAACATCTGATTTCTTTCCAAAAGCACAGTAAGCGGAGATGTTGGTGGGATTATAGAGTGGAAAAGGCTTATAGGTGGTTTGCAAAAGTTTGTGTCTAATTGGTACTCATCCTTGGTAGATAAATCCAAATGTCTAAGCTCATGCTGCTGATCGGTTTCTTATGGTCAAGCACCATGGGTTCATATCTCCTGTAATAATGTAGAATCTTCAGCCTTTGGACTCTGCAGACCTACAAATCCTGATTAGCAGTTGATAGCAACTGTTTCACCTGGAGGAGCTTATCTTGATGTCTGGCATCTCACTGTGTGGTCTGTACTCCCAAGACCCTTCACAGGATGTCCCTTCTAACCAGCCTCCCAGTAAAATGATCAGTCTTGCTCCTTAGGCCTTTTGGTAAAATCTCTACTTTGAGTTAACTTTCTCACATATTCTTTAACTCTTTCTGTGGCTTTATTGTATTATACATTTGCTGCATGAAATTATATTAAATCAAACAGGCAGCAAAGAGGATTCTGCAGCCTGAGTGCCATTCAGTGTTACCAGCTTGCCCTGGGTAGCTAGGACACAGTACTCAAAAGAAAAAGAGAAAAATGAAATGGTCAGAGTTTCACTGTTGTTGCTCATTCTTCTAGTAAATGTAACAAGCAGCAAGAAGTGTCCTCTGTCAGAATAATTATGCTGACACCCATTAGTAAACAGCCAACGAGCCCCTTATTTGTACTCCCATCCTTCAGCTTCAAAGGGAACAGTTACCAAGCTGGATTCCACACCAAACAGTATCTCTTTCCTCTCTGATCTGAATTGGGCATAAATGCTCTTTGTGCTTTTCTGTGTATCTTTGGCTTGGAAAATCAATGGTTCCTTTGTTGTTTCAGAAGTGCTAATACAATACATTCTGGAACTGTAGTTGCTTACCATCACTGATCTGAAGCTGGGGGGAGTGTTAGGTAGGGAGACCAGCTTTGACAGCTGAAGATGACCAAAGAGAACTCATGAAATTAAAAAAGATGAAAAATTGACATGAGGAAAAAGTCTCAGAGTAAGAGGATGGCCATACATTGTATGTAAAATTTGAGAAACAAGAGAGGAAGGCTCAGAGCTGCAGATGGCTCTGTGCCCTTACCTCTCACTCATGGATCTCTTTGTGAAGACATGTTTAAAGTAAATTTTTAGAGAGACCAATAAAGAGAAGGTCTTGTGCTGATCTGTGAATATGTGCACGGTAATTTAACTGCAGGAGCTGGCATGTGGTGTGGCCCAGGCGAGAAGACTGCCCTCGGGTAGAAGTTTTGCTTTGGTGCCAATGGAAGCAGGAGTTGGAGGAAATGAGGGGTTTAGTATAGGACAGACTTAGATCTGGAAAAAAGAGGCATGCTCCAAGGCATGATCAAAAGGCTCTGGAAGGAAACAGTGGACCCTCAGGACTGGAATAATAAGGAATTGTGAAGGCTGAGATTTGGATGCATTCTGGAGCTATTTATGCTGTCCTGGGGCCACAAGCACATTGGCAGAGCTGGTAGGCAGCCAGAACAGGAACAGAGCAGAATGCTGTGGGACTGTGTTTGCTGTTTTATGCAGGAAGACAATGCCTGCATGTTATCTGTTGGTGTTATTTTATATTCAGCCAAGGCTGCAACACACAGAATCAGGTAAAGCTCAGGTTTTATTCCTGTAAGATTTGTAAGGGAACAAAGGAATGGAAGATTTGAACTGCTAAAATCATTAATAATGACCAGTAGAGTAGATAGCAGACATGTAAAACGTGCTTAGCAACGTGCTGTGATTCCTTATGTTTTAAAATTTACTCCAGAGGCTGAGAACCACCAAAAAAAGAACCACAAGCACTGGAGAAACACAAGGACAGGGAAGCACAATGACTGAGTTAATTACCTTGATGACATGGTGGGTTGTTTGCTTTTCTTTTTTTTTTTTTTTTTTTGATTGCAAGAGTGAAGGAGAAATGATATATAAAGTTTCTCATTTGTCAAGACTCATATTTAAGTGAGCGGCATTGATGGACATCCTAGATAAGTCAGAACTAAGAAGAAGAGAGCTTCCTGCAAAAAAAAAGAGAAAAAAAAAGTTGGAGTTTTGGAGTAAGGCACAAAAGGGTCATTTGTATAGTGAAAACCTACTTAAAAGTCTGGAAAAATAGGTGGGATATATTAAGCATCATTGGGGTGGGAAGAAATGGATAGTAAGGTGACTCCGGCTACCACTCTGAGTTGGTCTGTATTTCTTTAATGACTGAAAAATGAGGAGAACAGTAAAATACTAAGATTTACTGTTTGCAGCTGAAATGAATTATACAGTAGGAAGGAGGACAGCAAGATTGTGGTTATGGGAATGGAAGATAAAATGCAGACGGTGGCAGGGTAAAGCATGTTTGAAGGAACAGTTTAAAGCATTCAAACACATGGTTGGGCTCTGAATTAGCTCTTACTATTCAGAAAAACATAAGTAGCGATTAGAAAGACAGCTCAATAAAGATATCTGTGCTATGTGCAGCAGCAGCATTAAAGAAGAAAGCGAGTAAGATGCATGTGTATGTGAAAAAATGTAGACTTGGAAGATGTTATAATATCCCTGTAGATGTGAATGGTAGTACCTCCTTTGGACTACTGTGTGTGTTATGGGTTATTTTCTTTGTAAGAGAGAAAAATAATGAAAGGGGGGCTAGAGAAAGCACATGGAGGAGTTTAGTGGCCTGGAAGGCAGCTTCGATATGGGAGAGTATTAGTGATACTGGAGCTATAGAGAGAGAAAGGGAAGGAGTGCAGAGAGGTCAGCAGTAACACTCAGCACTGCTGGGGAGAGGCTTCACAGCGATGTGGATATTTGGTGGCGGCATAGCAGGAAGCAGACTCGCCACCCCATTAAATTCCACTCCATGTAACATTGCTGCAAGGCCAACATGCAGCTTTGCTGGTCTGCTTGTGTCTGTAATGTGCTAGCATGGGAACAGAGCACCAGAGATCCTGTGGGGCAGACAGCTATCAGGCTGGAGCATGCTGTGATGTCTGGGTCATGCTGTGCTGGCTTCTTGCTAAATGCACTCTAGTGCCTTTATCATTATGTTGGTGCAAAAGTGATACCGTGATCCATCCTGGGGTCTTATTTTGGATGGGGAAGAAAAGCACACTAGCCTTGCTGTATGGTTTTGGTCAGTACATATTTTCATCACCTCTGGGTTAGGCAGAATAGCATGTATTTTATCAGAGGGAGAGGGAAAGGCTTCAAAGCTTCCTGCATTGCAGATTATAGCATAGTGAATTTCAAAATAAAATCTACTGTGGAATTTCCCAGTATTGTTATTGTAAACACTTACTCTACTTTAAAGCCACACAGAAAAATAACAAGGTGTTGTGTAATGTAAAACAATATGGAGGGTGTTTCATGAAAAGATACAATTGCTTCTTTATATAACACATAATTAACCAGGAGAACCTGATAGTGAATGACGTTATGGAGACAAATGCTGTATTAAGAATGTTCAAGACAGGTTAGACACTTTCTGAATAGCATCTGTATTTACGTTAGCCAGAACAAACATCATAAATCCTTTTGTTCCCAAGCATGTAGTGATCACCAGCCAGGATTAGGAAATTATTTTACTCCCACGGTGAAATATGGCCAAATGGGTTAAACTCATAGCTGAAAACACTTGGGTGGGCCTGGAGTCTGCTCACTTTTCTGTATGCTGAAGTCACTCATACAAGCAGAGAAGTGGAAGTAGAGAGGGAGGAAAAGTGATCCAGGGATTAAACTGCCAATTTAGGACTTGCAAAAATTCAACTTCTTGCTTTCCCAGACTGCTTTTATGAGCTAATTCATTTGACACAGACTCTCAGATGTACTTAGAGCTCCACCTCACATTTAAGCTTCAGGCACCTCAGGCTATAACCTGTCTATGACTTGTTCCAGGTTCCACAGAGTTCACATAGCAGAAGGTATATGCATGAGAGAAAGTCGTGGGTAGACTACAGATGAATGTTCAAGGCACAGTCAGATGGGGTAATACCAGTTAGCCTGTTGCCAATACTGGGACCTGCATTAAAGAAAGGAATTTTCTTGAACAAAGCACTTGGTTGTCACCAATATCAAATAGCTTTCTTTTCTCGCACTGCCCAGAATCACTGTATGACCTTGAATGGTTTCCCCATTTCTACTTCATGTCTGCCAAGTAGGAGAGTTGATTATCTGGAGTGGTATTTGTTTTCTTTCAGGAAATAGCACTTAATTTTTTATTTATTTTCTGTTTTTTTTTCTTCCCTAATTAACAAACAAGCAATGGCAACAACAAAAGCATACTGACAATTCCCACTACCTTTGTTCTTTGCCCTCTGGACCTTCAGTACCATGTCTTCCTCCTGTTTCCTCCACGTGCATTATGGCTAGTTGGTAATGTGAGATATGCATGATGTACTGATAACCATTTGAACCGGATCATGCAGGTAGACTTCTTCCTACAAGAGTAATCCTTAGATCAGAACTTCAGAGACTGCTGTCCCAGTCTTTGCAAAACAGTGCAGGCTCCTCTGAAGTGCTCCGTTCTGCCTTTGCATATTGTTTGTCCAGCCTCTTAGGTTGTGTTTGAGAAGACTTTGCGGGAAGTGGTGAAAGATTGCTCAGCCTCTGCAGTGAGGGATAATCTGTTGATGTTAGGTCTGGGTCCATCTGGAGCCTAAAAATACTTCCCTAGGATGTTACATGGTAATGGATGAGACAGAAGACCAATGTCTACTACTCAACTTTATTGGAAAACAAGAGCTCTGCAAGGAATAATGTTTACCTATATGGCTTGTCTACACAGGGGAGAATATCTTGGTTTTGCGTTCTATTTTTGTCCATCTTTTACTCCTGATTCTGCCACTTTTCACATGTTATTTTCAGTTATGCCTGACATAAATGTATACATTTGTCCCAGTGATACCCAAAAAGTGATCTGGCAAAACTAGACATTCAGGTACCCTGTACTACCTTTGGTCTCGTGGAGCAGTGCAGAAGAGGTGTACCAGCATACAAAAAGCATAGAAGCATTCCTTACCCAACCACTACTGCTGTGTGTGAGTGTGCAGTCTCTGAGGGAGGGTGATGAGAATGTAGTCCCATCCTTGTGCTCACCTTGGATGGTTTTCTGTGCTATCTAAATAAGTAGAACTTGACCACCAGTTTTACTGTTTGCTAAATCCTCAGTTCTCTTATTAGCAGGCCTTTCAGGCCTCTTTCTCCTTTCTGATCTGCTTCCCTCCATCTCTTGAATAATCTTGCCTTGTTAGCATCTTTAGCCAGGGAAAGAGTCCGTTTGAATGACAAATCAATAACCCATTCTTGGGTACCAAAACAAAGAAGCTTGCTCAGTCCCAGCTGAATCAGAACACCAGCCAAATTCAGCAGATTTTCAGAGTGGGTTGAAGGCAAGCTGGAGGGCGCCTTGTTTCCTCACCCAGTGGCCAAAGTACTAAGCATAGCGGGGACTGACGTTCACAGTGAGGCTCACCTTTCCAACAGTGAGATGGGGATTGAGGGTTCCATTAGTTTTCCTCTTGCTATCATTCCTCCATATCAGCATCCACTGACCTCAACCAGCCCTCCCTCTTTCTCATCCTTTTATCTCTCCAGTCCTTTTATCTTCTGTCTTTAACTCCAACCCCTCTCATCTTTCTAGAAATTCCTGCTACCCGATTTTTTTCTTTCTCTTCAGCCTTTTCTGCTTGCCTAATCCCTTTGAAATCTTTTGGCCCAAATTTCCATCCCCTAAACTTTGTCTGTTCTGCTTGCCATACCTACTGCTTAGGGATCTCTGAGGCATGAGAAAAGCTGGCTCGTTCCCCACTGTCCTCATCTCAATAACTGGTTCCCCAATGTGTGTCAGCATGTTTTCTTTCACAAGGGTTTAAAGAACACTGTCTTTTGGGGCTGGCCCGGGCTAAAATTTCAGCTGCAGGCACCAGGCACCAAATGTTTCTTTCAGCTGTGTGGTTTATCCTGTACAGCCTCAAAACAGTTTCTATTAGTATTCCGATGGAGAGCTCACTGATGGAATTAGTGGGAAACCAGACTGTCAATTTATTTATACTCAGCCTTAGGGCATAACCATTGTGCATGTGTAAAGCTATTGAGATGCAGAGAATACTCTGCATGTGTGTGTATATGTGTTGACTGGAAGTAAGTTTGCAGGGAAAAAATATTGCCTCAAGGATTGAACAGTGCCCAAAAGTGACCATACTGCATGCCAAAGATCCCTTTTCTCTGAATGCAAGAGAAAAATGATGGCTCTGAAATCTGTTGTCTACTTGCATTTATTAATATCTTTCAACTGCAGTTTAACTGCAGCTCTAGCTACCCTGCTGGAGAGAGAAATTTCTCATTTAACTTTTGGAGTCCTTCCACCTTCTTCAACAATATCTGTGTTATGAAGCTCTTGCTGCCTTTGGCTGTGGGATTGTTTAAAGTATATGAGTAATGAATAATGAAGTTTTCCTGTTACATTGTCTTTTAGCCTGTGATGTGTTTTTGGGCAAATTGAGAGACATTGGAAGCATTTAGTTGTGAGTATATAGTTGATGCATCAGTGCTGAATGTGAATGAACTGTTTTTCCGGTATGATTTCATCAACTTTCATTAGGAGAGTTTTTATTGCCATTATCTTGGCCAAACGAGAAATCACAGAATAGCTTTATTTTTTTTCCTCCTTCCATGTTTTCTATTACTGTGACACAGTGTCAATTAGGAGATGCAGGTGAACACCTCACTGCCCTAGCTGTTATAATAAAAACAGTTTTGGCAGAAAAGAGAAGAAATGTATTGGTCTAACTAGACCAAGAGCTAACAGACTGTGTCCATTTAATTCATCTGATTAGCCATGTTGAGTTCCTCTGGAACGTTTCTTCCCACAAAATAATGTATTAAGACACATCCAAATATTAGAGAGTTACTGGGTGATGTCTCTTACCGTACTGTCTGCTGCAGTATGAAAAAATGAGAAGAGATTAGCAAAAAATGTTTAGCTCCATTATTCTTTATAATAGCCAGGAAATGATCAACCTGTTATCCTTTAACATTATGTCTTTAAAAGACTTGCATGAGGGGGCCCATGGGACCAGTGGGCATATTTGTATTGTGCAGCAGAGCGTGATGTATCAAGCTGATGCTGATCCAGACTGGTACTTTCACGTTGCGAAGAGCAAGAACTGTGCAAAGATACGAGCTGATCATCAAAGTAGAATAGCTTTGTTAGCATATCTCTGAGCCTAAACTAATTAAGACTGATGATCTTGTCTGCAGCTTTCTGGTGCAGTTTTTTGATTCAGACTTTGCTTAGGTTTTGCTGGCTTGGAAGACTGCACTGTGCTCCGCTTCTCATATAGATGCTTCCAAAGGAGGACAGAGCAATAAGGCATTGTGATAGAGAAGGATAGGGTCACTGAGGACTCAGGACATAGCAGAGAACCTGCTGACAGGTAGAACAGCTTCCTCCTGTACAGTAGTGGCAAATGGATTATATATTGTCACTACGAGTAGAAACAACGCAGCTTCACTGCTGTGGATGCGTGCTTCCCACCTGCTTCTTAATCAAAACCAAAGTTCACCACTTCTCTTTCTTTATCTCTTGTATAATTTTTTCACAACTTTTCAGCATGATCTGATCATTTTTTACAGCCATGTGTATTGCAGAGCTACGAGGGAAATCCCTTTCAAGCAATGCAAGAGGGGCTGGATCCTAACCAGAGCACCAGCTTGTGGCACTGCTGGCAGATATCATCAATGCCATTAGTTTGATACGTCAGTTCTGTCGACATCTTCACTTTAATGGTAGTCACCTATGCAGCTTCAGCCCCAACCTCTGCTGAGAGCTGAGGAAGAAGAGGGAGAGCATTTTCTGAGTTAGAAAATAAGTCTGCCTGTGTTCGAGGTGAATTAAATGTGTTAACTTGTAATGTTCTAGCTGAGGTTTCCTGCTGTTATTCCCAAGCTGACTGCTCTGAAAGCAATATGGATCCATCATACAGCAGCTAACTTCAGAGCATGAGCAGTTACTGTCTGAGGCTTCTCAGGTGTATTATAGTTTTATTATTATTACTTCTCTGTTCATAGTTTCTTAAGGCCTCTTCATATCTGAATAAAACCCCAGGGAATCGTAAGCCCACAGGCTGAGTTTTAGTACTGTCACTATTCGCATCTCCTGGATCGATAGGTATTTAGTGTGCTGCCTAGGCCTTGGAAGCAGGACCCTGAGATACACCCCAGGGAAAGCCCCAAGATGTTCTTTGTATTTTTTAGCCCTGACAGAATAATTCTTCTGTTGTGGAAGTGACATTTTTTTTGCTCAGAAATGTCACCACTTCTACCTGCTGACTGTAACTCTGGCACACTAAAATATCTTCTGAAGTAAAATAATGAAAGTTAGGAATCCATGTAGAGCTGTTTTGTATTAATGACCATTGGTTCCTCGAAGCCTCTTCATCTGTTTTCTTATCATTATTAATAATTACTATAGTTCGTTGTACCTGGCTCTTACTTAGCAAAGCTTGCAGTATAGGTGATTAGGATGGGAGAAGAAATGATGTTAGAGATTTGCTGACTGCTTTAAAGATATTTAAGAGACTTTCTGAGAGCAGAAGTCAGTTCTCCAGAGTCCTTCAGCCCTGCCTGGTAGTGAGGCTCAGTTTTCTCATATTGTTTGTGTGCTCTTTTAGGCATGTCCTCTGTTTATCTAGCTGTCCAACCACTCAGTATTGTTTGAGCTCAAAATAATACATTATTTGTTCCTGTTCATCATTATAATTACCTATTCATATTTACTCATAGAGTTTCAGAAAAGAAGTTGAATTTCAATGTATTACTACAGGAAAATGTATTTGTTATCAGATAGGACTTCTGTAATGCTAGATTTTCTTTGTACATTCTGGACCTGCTGGAGTTGAAGCGGAGGCTTTCACCCTGTGAGGTACTTCGTGGCCTCTAACAAACATAAACCAAAAAAAAAGCATTACAAGGGAGCTGTAGATGGTCACCTGAGAAACATCTTTCTTCCATCCACCTGCATGCTGTTGGCTCCCATTTTCTTTCAGCTCTGCAGAAGATCCTAGGGAAGTTACAAATGCAACGTTAAACAGGAAGCATATAAAAATTTAAAAAGCAAAACAAACTACTAAGAAATATGAGATCAGAGCTCAGCCCCCTGTTATGGGTTACTGGAATATATTATATTGGCTCTGTTACCGGTAAGATGTCCACTAACAAACACTGAGTGGAGGGTCAAGTGCAGGCCATGCTGGATGGAGCACACACTGCGCTTGTGGCTGCTGCCAGGGCTGTGAACGTGGACTTGTGGCAGTTGCTAAGGAAACAGTCTTGGAAATGGGACTGGAGTTCTTGTCAGAAGGTTGGCTGCAGAGGTGGTTTGTGCTTCAAAAACACACAGGGCTGATACTGACAAAGGCAGCAATTGCTCAGCAATTGATTCAACCCCTGGTGTGATAGCATTAAGGAGTAACACATGATGTGATCACTAAATGTCAAAGATGAGGGATTTTGCAGTTTCTTAGGGTTATTTTTTTTTTTTCAGTGATTCTTTTGTGTTTTAGGGGTTTTTTGGTCTCTTGCCATCTCACTGCTTGTGAGAAACTACCAGTAATTACGCCGGATTACTCCTGTGTAGGCCCTTGATGTGTTACTTTTTTGTTAGATCTTTATTTTTTTACTTAGTGTAAAAGCATGCATAGACTATCAAAGTCAGGGCTCTTCCAAGTGAGGATCCACAGCTTGAAGGAGTCCTCTTAGAAAGGTGATGTTGGTAATCCCAATCCTGTCTGTGCATTTCTTTGCCTGCACATCCTTACAAGAGACATAAGCTTTTAATACACCGAGAAATTCCTCAGAGCTGTTTGTTATTTTGCAATTACTTTGTAATTGATTTTCTTAAAAAACAATTCATAACTTGTTAAAGATCTTCCCTCCTTCCCCTCCTCACTGTTTTTCTTTAATCTCTGCCACTGCCCAGTATTTTCAGTTATAAAACCTATTTGTTTCCCATTGCTTAGGGAGATTACACTTCTGCGGAGAGAAAAAAAAAAATAAGACATAATGATTTGTATTTAGTCAGATCCTCCTTGGGTATGAGTCTAATTTTTACAATGACAACTTTTATGCTACTTGCCTCTGTTTCCACAGTTGTAGAATAGAAGCTATTTTAAATAGATCTTGTAGAACAAATGCTGTCATTGAATTCATGAATGACTGAAATTTCTGCATATATAGAAAGCAAACAAATACCTGGTTCAGTTGGGAGGAAGAAATCTAAGAACTGTCCTTCTGAAAAACAATCTCCCAACACCTGCAGTTTGTACACTCAGCAATGAAACTTCCTACTTTTTCCACCAGGGCTTGCAGCTGGGAACTCAAGAGCTGGAGGAGATGGGAAGCAAGTTTTGCCTTGCTCTGCTCATTCTGCACCTCAAATCCTTGCCCTGCAGCAAGAAGGTGATGGCTCAGGCAGCGCTACTCCTAGATCTGGAGGAAGAAATAACAATAACAGACCGGGCACAAAGGTCAGTGACAGTTTTCTTGTGATTTTCATTTTCCTCTCAAAATATTACTTGAGCATATGGATGGCACTGTCCCAGAGTAATTCATCAGCAGGAAACCAAAGTTTCAGGTGAGATTCTGTCCAGCTCGTATCTCTCTGTGAAGACAATCACCTACAGGGAAGATGTTCTCCAAGTGCTATAGCACTGGGAACTAATACTGAAGATTAATAAAGGGCTTTGATGGTATGATTTAGAAATTTGTATGCCTGATTCTGCAAGGATTCACACAGTCATTCCTCTTTTCTTCACAGCACCAATCCTACAGACATATAAAGCATAGGTTTCTGACTTTTGGTGCATGTGATGATGTCATTATCCAAACAATCACATAGGAGGTTTTTTTTTTTTATCAAATTGAAAAATTCATTTCTTAGTTTCCTATGTTCAGTGGGATCTATGCAAGTGAGGTTGCCTCAGTGTAAGTATATGGGGAATTTGCCCTGGATGTCAGACTGTGGGATGCTTCAGCTGTAATGAAGCAGAGATGTATGTGGTCTTTCTAAACCATCCTCTTCTTAGTGCTACATGCAAGCACTTACACTTGCAGTAATGTTTTTTCAAGACAAATGGAGAAAGAAAAACTTAGCGATGTGATATGATTTGAAGCTCCCAGTGGGTTTGTTATCAAAGAGTGCTTCCAGCTTCATCAATGAAAAGCCAATTTTTCTGTTGCAGAAATGCCCCCATAATTTACAGCAAGCTTCCAGTCTTCCCCCTGCAGGAATACTTAACTGACATTAGCACCACCTGTTCCTCATGCCTGAAACCATTCTTACAAGCTTGTTCGTGGTTTTTAATGTTTATGGGGAACAATGAAAAAAAGAGAACTAAAATATAGAGACATTCCTTTGGTATAGCTGTGCTCGCTTGTACATAGGAACACATAAATGAAGCAATTAGCATGTATCCTAAATGGTTTCAGTATTGTGGATAGCCATCCGACAAATTGTTGGTGTGTCATTAGAGAGAACTACTGAAGCCTGGCCAGGTAGATGGGTTTGAGATATAAATCAAAATTTCAGTTCTGAATTAGAGCTAGAAAAGCTTTTGCATGAAAATAACTTCTGGGAAGGAAAATATTGAACTTTGACTTGCCCCAAACACTGAAAATAAGCCATCTGGTCATACTGACTCCGTGAGCACTTTCTCTCATTTGTGCAGTTTCCCATTACCTTTTTCTTGGTTGATTTCATGTTAGTGAGCATTCATTTCGTTTTTCCTGATGTTGTGTAGGTAATGAACCTTTACCAATATAGCAATAAGACACTCTCCAATGACAAATACTTTTAAAGAAGTTAACAATTAAAGAAAAATCCCTTGTCTTGTAAAGCTCCCATACCATTCCAGACACGTTTGTGGTGGTTGAAAGCAAAGCACTCTGTCCTTTCATGGTTTCCCAGCGTTAGTAACTCCATGTCATCTGGGGATGGAGTGCCACTGCTGAAAGGCAGTGTGATGGTGACTTGCTTTCACTTCACTGGGTAGAATTGCAGATTTATGGAGTTCTGATGGGTTAGGTGTGATTAGTTGGCATTTATAGTACAAGTAAACATTGCATTGTTTGCTCCTGTCTAGAGATTCGTCATATTGCAGGAGGTTTTTTGCGAGAGATCAGGAAAAGGGAGACACGGGGACCAAGGGGTTTGTAAGCATATTCTATTTTATGATAAATAATTCATTGAAAATGATTGTGCAGTGTATTGATTCTGATTCAGAAAATTAAAATTTTGCTTCTGGGTTTCTTTGAGTCTCGCCAAGAGAATTGCATAATTTGATTTTAGTGGGAATAGGAGGCCTAGGAACCAAAGGAAGAATGCAGAATACAGAGAACACACTGCTATGGGCAGGAGAGCAGCTGTATCCAGGCCTCTTCCCCCAGCTCAGACTTTGAAATAAAATAACTCATAGACTTTGAAATAAAAAAAATGTATATCAAAACATTTCTCTGGAGGTTGCAGTTTGGGGTACCACTCAGCCTAATCTTACTCTGTAAAGATGAAGTCCAGTCTTTCTCCTTCTAGGTAGCACAAGGAGGTCACCAGAGTCTTTCTGCTTACTGGTGGTGTGTCACTATGTCAATGGAAATTACAGTCTGCTTTTTCCAAGTCTAGGAGGTTTAAGGAGCAGGAAGTAGTAATCACAAAGATGCACAGCATCCTTGAGTACTTTGTGTGCTTTCTTCTTGTGAGGATGGAAATACCCAAATTATTTTTGTACCTTTGCCAAAGCAGAGTTAAACTTGGGGCCTGCAGGTTCAACACAGAGTGCTCTACGTGGTTATGGTGTGGGATGTCTTGTGTGCTTTACACTGTGAGCAGAAGTTGTTTAAACACCTTGCAGGCAATCCCTTTGCCAGAATTCTGTACTGTGTAATGAACAGTGGGTGTTTAAGTGGGAGACAGTGGCACTGACTGCAGCTAATGTTTGTTTCTGTTGAAGTGTATTGCAGAAAACTGTCTTGCTGACACGTCTAGAGAAGGATACGCATATGGATGTTTCCTGTCAGAGCAGGATTAACAGTGTCAAAAGAAAATGAAGACTATTGCTCGACCTTGATGAAAATACAATCGTTATTTAGTTGGTAGGATTTTGTTTTGCAGAAGGCAGGCTGAAATTGCACTGACCAGTACAGCTGATCAGTGAGATTCATTGCACAGTGCTTATGTTAAATACGTCCATCTAATTTTCTCAGTGTGCATTTCTGAGTGCCCATCTCTATAGTACTTTGGGTGACAGGTCAAGCCATGGAAAGAGAAGTTAATCCAGTACTGGACAGACCTGACTTCCAGATGAAATGCCTCATGGCAAAGGTACATAGATCACAAGTCAGAGGTCTCTTCTGTTATAAAAACCCTACAGTTCATGTTCTGCATTTGTGTCTTTTTTGTCATGGTGTCTGGTGTGCGTGGCATTGACTTGGCATCTCAGCATCTCCCTACAACAGTGAACATTTTCACCTGTCAGCTTTTATAAGTGGATGTGTCTTTTAATTTTCCTCTTAGAGCTCTCTCTGCTCAGGGCGTCTTGCAGCCTTACTTTTCCACTACTGCTATGAGGAGGATGAAGGAGCAGGCTGGACCTGGCTACTATTCTAGAATAAACTATTTGCTCTGTCAGAGTCACTGAGCAGTAAATTGAAGCAAGGTAATAGCTGCTGGGGAAGTGACTGGTGTAGTGGAGGCATCCTGGTGTGAATGGAGGATTTCTCCCACCTGATCTCATAGTGTTCAGTGTACAGTCTCCAGTGAGCCAAAGAAAGGTGTACTAAACCTTTAGTGGTCCTAACTAAATACATTTTGGAACATAAGCCAGAATTTCTTCTTGACCTCAGTCTAGCATGAACAGTAAATGAAGTCATTCACAAGCATTAACTGTGGAATAAATTCCCAGGAGAGGCACAGTAACAAAGTAGCTGCATTTGAAAATAAGTAAAAGGGGAGTTGAATTTTAATCTCTGGGGCTCACTAACAGAACAGCAGAGTATTTCCCCCAGAGCCTGGAAATCTTTGGGCAGCATGAAGTTCATGTAAAAGCTCTTTGTCACTGGTTCTCTGAGGTCTATGTGGCAGCTGTCTCATGATCATGCCAAAAGGTGAAGTATAAGGTAGATACATACATAAGATACATCAGAGCCTTAATGCGTGATGGCTGCAGGTACAGGGGCAGGGAAGAGCTGCTTTCTCCCTGTGTGTCACTGAAGCTCATGGGATGGATAGAAACTAAGCACATTCAGGACTTTTCCAAGCTCCACTTAGTTACCAGGATAGATATTTGCCCTTCTTAAGGCTGCCTTAAAAGCCAACAGGTAACAACTGAGATTATTGCCATGAGATGCAGTGAGATCATAGGATTTCTGGATTACCTGGAAGTGCTTGAGTGTTTGGAAATAGTTTAACTCTGAAATCTCTACAGTAAACTGCAAGTTCCTTACTCAGATACTCTCTCTCCACAGAAAGCTACTTCCTACTCAATGCTGTACCTTTCTAAAACTGGGGAAAGTCCAGTAAAGGGACTGCCTGTCTAGTGGTTAAATCGTTCAAGGTATTAGCCAGCTTTTAATTAGCATCCAGTGCCCCTGGGACATTTCTCCTTAACTCTCACACTTGTTCATCACCCTCATGTTGCACAAGACCTACTGAAGAACTTAGCTTGTGGGTTTTTCTTTTCACGAACTTTTTATAGTTATTTGATGCAAAAAAAAAAACAACCCTATTTCTCCACCAGCATGCAACGAGGCCAGTTTTAAGGACCATTCTGCCAAGGTCAAAGGTCAAATATGTGGAGAGTTTCCTGCATTTGGCAGCCCTCTTCTAAAAAGCAAGGTAATGTGTCACTTGATCATAGAGGCATTTTACTCTCTGAATTCCTAAAGATACAGTGTTGTAGATGTTGGCTTCAGAAATGTGCTTTTGCTCAAGAAGAACCACTAATTTTTGTATTTCCAGCCTCCCACCATGCCTTGCATTCAGTTCAGGCGTTTGGAAGCTCTCTTCTGGGAAAATGAAATGACAGCATGTACTTCAGACATCATGTTTTTTGATAATAAGTTTCATGCCTCATTTGCTATGAAACAATTGGGCTTTAAGTCAGTGCTGCCCAGGTAACTACACATTTTTCATGACCGCAAAGAGGATGAGAAGTGACTGCTCACTTAGAACAGGTTTGAGAAAGCAAGATCATTCCCTTGTTAAAGGTGTTTTCCCCTTCTTCCTCATGTTTTGAATGGATGGCACGTTCCTTCATTCTCTTTTTGCATTTATGCCTGGGAGTGTTTTGCAAATACTGCAGCAATTGTAGCCCTTTTTTTGGGAGATGTTTCTTACATATTGAGGCAGACCCTTGCAAAGTCATTAAGTGTTTTCTGCTGACTCAGATATTATTCATCTCTTGTGTTTCTTTGTAATTTCTTATGTTTCTTGAGCAGAGCCAAATTTCTCTCCGCCCCAGATGGTAAATATACCTAACTGTGATACTAATCAAAGGCAGAATGCTTAATCACTACCGTGGCCCTCTGTCCAGATGTAATCTTTTCATCTTCCATGCAATGAGCAGTTAAAATGGTCGGTGAGTGAATGGCAAATCCAATAATTGACAAGAAGGATTTGTAGATCGTTTGGAACTGTGCTTGCTCTTCTCCTATACTGCATTGATGCACCATCACAATCCTGGATAGTATTGAACTGTTGGATTTCCCATCTCTTCTCTGTAATGCATCCTCCCCTGATTATGGCTGTGCAAGCAACCCCACTCATCTTTTAAGCTATTTGGCCAAAATGCCATTTGGATCAGAATAGAGCGAAGCAGACCCAAAAGTGGGAAGTTCAAACAGCAGAAGAACAAAGAAGGAGCGTGGCATGTTGATTTCAGTTCAGGCGTCTTTAGCATATCTTTGAACAGCAGAAATACGGCATGAGAATTCTGTACAGTGATGGCAAATGGCTCCTTTGCTTTCTGGTTTGCGTCGTCTTGTGCTTACAGGTGAATGTGGGTTTCATTCATTGTTACAGTTTTTTTGTTTTGTTTTTGTTTTTTAATTATACAAACTGGAAGAAATTTCAGCTGGAGTGTTTGAGTGCAAGGCAATGCTTCACCCTCCCAAATGCCCCCATCTCCTTGCAGTTCCAGCAGGCTTGGCATTTGGTCCACTGGGGCAGGCTGGATGGTTGGACTCTGGGGAGTCCTCTGACACATGCATGAAGATGAAAGCCCTCTTTCATCATTTTGTGAATCTAATTCCCTGGAAAATGTCAGCAGGAATTATCTAGCAGTTTTGATTCAGATTTCTGTTTGATTGAATGTTCGTTTTTCTTTAAGTAAAGATTTGGAACATTTTTAACCTTGATCATCTGTAGACATTAAATATCTTGTGGCAGCTTTCAGAAGAAGAAGTTGTTTATTGATTCCATTTTTTAGCTTAGTCACAGGTTGTACTGCTAGTAAAGGAATTTGAAGTTTCTGCTGCTTTGCGAACATCTATGAATATTTCTGTAGTTGGATGCCTGAGCAAAAAGGGCATGGTGATGGTGATTGGATTTACCCAATAAGCCATGTGTCACGTTTGCCACACTGTCACGTTAGTGGCATAGAACATGGGGCAAAAGGAGCTGCTAATGTATTTCATGTAACTCTTCAAGGCACATCTAACTTCTAACAGTAACGGAGTGTCTCAGCTATGAGAACAGCTGAAGACAGGTTCCAGAGTGGACTCACATTACTGTAAGGAGTCAGAATCAGTTTATGACTACCAGGAGGTATTGCTCAAATACTCTAAATGTATACTTTACAGCGATCTTTCATACAGATGCTGCAAAAGAGGAATATCTTCTTGCTGTCCAGGGTCTGACCTAAAATCTCGATGTGCTGCTACTGAGCGGAAACACCTCTGATTTTGGATTTAGATCTATTACAAGGTTCAGACTTTACTGTCAGTGTATGTATTGATAATTGTGTTTTCTAAATAAGAACATGAACTTTCTTCCATCCCTCCCTCTCTTCATCCTTCTCATCCAGCACTCTTCAGCATCTCTCCTTTGTTAGTGGGAGAATACAAGCCCAATGAATTCTTTGGAGGTTCAGCCAAGCAATGCAGTCTATAATTAATGTATTTGGTATTCAGAAGGCTTTTATGTAGCTGTGCACAGGTGAGCCACTGTAATTCAGCAACTTTTCATTAACACTTTCTGGAGCTGTCCCTATTTTCCTCCTATTGATTTTTATTATTATTATGAAATAACCTTGGGAGCTGCACAGCTTTTGTTGATTGTTATCAAATACCAGCCCCAGCCTATCTCAGGCTGGGAACAATTATTCATGCTTATTTCAGAGGTAATTCATTTATCATTTAATAGCTAATAATAGCAATTTAAACAGCAGCAGGAAGGAATGAGAGAAAAAGAGCAAATGGCAGAAAAAGGAATCACAGAAGGACTGCACGCTATCATATCTGAGGTTATTCAAATTACTGTACACGTACAGATCTGACTGGAGTACCAATAATGAACTTGTATATATCCAGCAGAACAAATGGGCTCTGCATTGCCCTTTCTGTGAGGCACATTGCTACTGTCTGGTATTAGACATTTTCGTATTGATTAGGAGCATCTGTATTTCTGTAGTGCAGCCCTTTTCCCTTAAAATCTAACTGGAAATATAAAAGTTATTGGGTCCCTTCACGTGCTGGGATAGAAATACAGCGCTGATTGCTTCAGAAGTAATTAATGAAGTTATGAAATATCCCCCAGAAGACTGGATTATGAGGGATGTGCACTTCCCTGAGATGACCTTTATAGACCAGGGTAGCACTGACCATGGAACAGGATAGAATCTTTTCTAGAAGGCACAAAGGGTAATGAAAGGATTGATCTGTTTAGACTTCTGGTCATTTTGAATGTTGCAAGATGTGACATTTTGGATTGACCATGGATTGGGTGTTTAAGAGGCAGTGTTGGGGAACTCCATGTAACATTATTGTGGAGCTAAGTGGATTGCTTTCCCACACATCACTAGCATCAAAGCCTTGCAGTCCTGCTCGGTATTGATGGTGACAGGGTTACACGTGTTGCTGCTGTTTAAAATGAAGGTCTCCTGTCATGGGCAAAATATGATAGAAGGAGCTGAAGCCTCAGTAGAACCACCATGTTTTCCTCAGGTCAGAATATTATACATATTTAAGTTTCTCAGACAATAAGAGCAAAGGAAAACATAGTGGTTCTGATGTAATGACACTCCAAGGCACGCTGTGTCCCTTTCTCTGCATTCTTTCTCTGCAGAGGGAACACACGAGATTTGTGCTTTCGAGGCAAACAGCTTATTGCAGGTTTTGGTCTGATGCCCAGCCTGCAAATGAGAGTCTGACCAGGCCACTTGTACCATGGTGACAGTATACAACTTCTATCTAGGAGCATATCAAAAATCTATGCAAGACAAATGAAAGACTGAACAGTTATAGGGATAGAAAAGACAGATAAATTCATAATTAAAGCTGTCGAGTGCAGTAAAAGGAACATTTCACTTGGAACGAAAGCGGGTGGGCGAACAAAGTGTCATATTTGGAGGTGAAAGTTGGCACTTGAACAGCATTTTTAAAGTACTCCAAAGCCACCTCCACTGACATCTCAGCTCTATTGTATATCCTGTCAGAGGCTCCGGCTGTGCAGTGTATTGTGGCTGTGACTCACGCGCAGCCCCTGCTGCTTGCTGCCATACGAGATATTAGAGAGACGGGCATGGCAGGGCTGTTGTGTGAGACATGAGGTGAATACGTGCAGGTTGGTGTTTTCAGACCCAGCACACACGTGTACCGATGCACATGAACACGTATGTGTAGAGGTATAAACATGTAAGCCAGTTGCTGTAGCCTCTGACGATTCATTATATCGCCTCAGAAATAGTGGGGATTCATTAAAATATATAGGTTTAAGGTGATGTTAGCAGGAAGATTTGTAAGAATTAGGCCCGGCCTGTAGAGATGTGTTGATGAAGATCAGATGAAGTTAATACTTCATATGGATCTTCATAGGGGGTTAGAACTTGATGATCCTTGAGGTCCCTTCCAACCCAAGCCATTCTGTGGTTCTGTGAATACTTAACATCTGCAAAGCAGAAAAAAATTCAAGCCTAAAAGCTCAAATCCATTTCCCATGAATATTGGGAAAGTTCACTCACAAGATGAGGGACCCGTGCCTCTTTGGCCACGGCCAGTCTGTAGATATCAGTAGTGCAGGCTGAGCAAAGACAACATGCCAAGCACTGACCACCACAAGAGCAGAAAGAAGAAGCAGGCTCTGAACAGTGTAAGAGAAAAGAAGAAAAACAGCTGTTTACAGCTATTAGGGCATATTCTCTCCATATTTCCCCTTTGATGCAGTTAGAGTTCCTTGCTGAATACGTCTCTCAATCCTGCTTCTGTTTATTCTTGGTAAAACTTGTGTTTTTCAGATGGATGTAAAGCTAATTTCTGGAAGAATGAGTTTCATTTTTAAAGAAACAGAAGCAGGCTTTGTGGTTACACTTTCAACTGCATCCTTAACCATTTAAAAGTACATTACCAGCAGCTTTATTTATGGCATACTATTCACCAGTTAAACTATAATGGCTTCCTATTAGCATTAACAGCTAGTTACTACCTTAAATCCCTATTTTGGAAAGAGTTAGAGGATTTGGAGTTTGGAGGAAGAGTAAGCAGTGGAAGCAACTGAATTCAAGAAGAGCTATCAGGGCAGTATCATTAGAAATAAAGAATAAAAGGAGGAATAGAAAGCATCTATTCTCAATCTATTCCTGTCTAATCTGTTTGTTCTCTCTGGGCTGCTCAGCAAGTTTTTACATCACACTCTGTACTTCAGAATTGTTTCTGAAGATGCCATTCTACAGTATCTTCCATAAAGCATCAGCATCTCATTAAAAGATAAAAGTCCGATGCATTCAAATAGCAAGCAAGCTTCCAAATACCAGAATAGTGTTTGATCTCCTTTGAACTGCAGGGGGCAGCCAAGAATTTGGGTAAAGTACTGCTACCTGGATTCATCTTGTCAGGCTTTCCATAGCATTAATACTTATTTTTCATTGTAGCACATAACCTGTATTTTCATCTTTAAATATGTGAATTGTGAGACAGGATCCATTGTAGTATGTCCAGCCAGTCAGGCATCCTTCATGACAGTGCTGAGCATTAGAGATTTCAGAGAGATGCAAGAAATTGCCATCATGGACAATTACAAACTATCCCCACCCCGTAGGGAAATGCCTTTCTATCTTCAGACAGTTATTTATTTATACTGAGAAATGTGACAAATTATAGCCTTTCCCAGCAATTATAATAAGAATAATCCTTTCTAATGAAATGTTGCAATGTTCTCTGTACAAATGATTAATGCTTTTTGAATCTTTCCCTGGTCCTGACTGCATCCTGCTATCTCTTGAGTTTTATAGATCAGCTGTGTGTTGCTCAGAAAGTGTTTCCTTTCATCAGCTGGGCTGATGCAACTGCACCTTTGCAAATGCATTTTTGTCCTCTGCTGTAGGAGAGAATAATTGGGAGTACCCAAATTGCCAGTTATTTTGTAAACAGTGATCGCCTCTCTTCTTGTGCATCTGGTCATGAAAGATGTTCACATTATCTGGCCTTCCTATTGCTCTAATGACTTTTATCACCTTCTCTGGAGCCCTCCCTATTGATGTACTCAGGCACACGGTCTGATTTTTGTGTGGTCCTGTGTGGAGCCAGGAATTGGACTCAGTGAACTCTATGGGTCTCTTCCAACTCGTGTTGTTCTGTGATTCTATGTATTATCCTTTGACATGTAGGAAGACAGGAATTCAAGATGGTTTCGATAGAGAAAGCATAGCAATTCTTAAAATCAGTTTTGTGATATTTTCCACATTGTTGTCTGTGGGCCTTGCAGTTGAAGCTTATTGGAGAAACCATTTTATCTTTAAGTAATTATCTTGGAAGATTACTGGTCACAGAGAGGTATTGTGAAGGAAACCAGAGACTCTCGGGTGAAAGTGCATGCCCATAAGAAATTACATCACTTTTTAGATTTCAGTGTTATGTCTGACTTGACAGTTTTTACCTAATTAGTCCAGAATGGTCAAAATAGAAGAGAGAGAGATGAGTGGATGAGGATGTCATGCTGGCAGCTTGTGGGCAGCATAAACAGGGAGCAAGACAGAGTGTCCCTGAAAGAAGCTGGGACCTAAGGTCCCTTCCTGCTTTCATGGAAGTGATTGTCAAAACTGCCTTAGTTTCAAGAATTTTATATATATATATATATATATATATATATATATATATATAAATATTTTTTTAATGGATCTGCAAAGAATGAATTAGGCTGAAAAACTGGTTGGATCCTTTGCCAATGTCTCTGAGACTTCTTTGCCATTTTCAAGGAGGAGCAGATTGGAGACATGAGACTTAGAAGCAAAACTTCTGTTCACTTTTCTCTCTCTCTCTCTCTCTCTCTCTCTTTAAAATCACACCCAAGCTCTTTTTGTGCAAATGTACTGCTCAGGATCAAAGTCTGTGCTCCAAGTGGAGAAAGTGCCTGGGGAGTAAGGCCTGAAAGCTAAGCCTGTAATACTGCTGCTGCTGGCCATACACCAGTCTGCTTGGGAAATCTAGTCATGCATGGCCCAACACCTGGAGATACAGAGAAACTGGGAGCAGAGTACTCAGCATCCCTGCATGACTTTTGATCTTTGTTCTCGTTGCTAGCTCATGTCCTTCTTTTGGTTGTGGTCCATCAGGAGTTTATTCCCACCAGTGTCAGATATCTGAAAAGCTGTTCTGTAATGCAGCATCGACTAATTCCTCAGGCTTCTCAGAAATGTAGTGCTCTGGTGTATGGGCTGGGGTTTATCAGAAAGGGGGTAATGGATAGGCTCACTACATGTCTCTGCTTTTTTGGAGTATTTTTCCTCATTTCTGGCATTTCCATCTCCTTACAGAGAGGCTCTGAGTAAACGGCTGTTGGGGAAGGATCAATAGAAAGATGCTCTCTGAAACATCTGAGATTATTTCCCCTGCAGGTGTGACAGGAACAGCCTTGTGCAAACAGGATACTTCTTTGCCTTGTGGTGCTTTTCTGCCTCTACTGCATCTCTTGTGAGGTGCTGGGTTTGCATGCTAAGAAAGCTACAGATAGCACAGCCTAAACAAGGTGACTCTCAAAGAGCAGTGTCCTTGATCCATCATTAAAAATGTCCTCGACACGATGTGCCGTCAGAAGGAAGGCTTGCGATGCTAATCACCGGCAGCATTTCTTCTTCTATGGATGTTACACAGCCTCAAAACATTTTTGTTTAATTCATGGGGGAAGGAAGCTCTTTTGGTTTTGCTTCTCTTTACTTTTCTTTTTCTTTTCCTTTTTTTTTTTAAATGCTTCCCTGAAGGCTGCATGAGAGCTGTGGGGTAGGAATGCAATTGCGGGAAGGTAACCTTTCCCATCCCTCATCTCTCAAGAGATGCATGCAACAGCAAGATACATGTAAATCCATCAGAGCTGTTAGTGTGGCTTAATGCTAACAGATGTAAAGCATTAAAGGAAATAAACGGCCTAGCCCTGAATGGGATCCAGAGGTATAAAGCTGCAGCCGTGTGCTCACTCCCCATGTTATTCCAGGTAGTTATTAATCGTTCAGCTTTCCTAAGAAAACATCAGCCTTACTGCTGCTTTCTTTCATGTTTGTACACTACCAGCAGTAATGCAGGTTGGTTTGGGTTTGGTTTGTTGTTCTTTTATTAGTTTAAACAGCAGATTATGTTTTTTTCAATGATGAGGACTTCATTCTAAGATTTAGATGCTGAAAGAGAAACTGTTACCTCAGCAGGCAGGTAAACAGGCCAAATTCCCTTTTTTTTCCCAAGAGTACTGAAGGTGGAGGTAGACAGAGAAGTCTGTGTATTCTCCAGTCAAGATCTTCTCTTCCACACCAGTAAAATATTTTTGGAAGTATATCAGGGAGCCTCAGAACTTCAGGAGTAACAAAACCCAGATCTCTGTTATGTTTCCCTCAACAGATTTTATCTTCTTGGAGTTTGGGCTTGGCTGTTTATCTGATCCTTTACATCCGAATGACATTC
Source organism: Lagopus leucura (assembly GCF_019238085.1). Classification (NCBI taxonomy): domain Eukaryota; kingdom Metazoa; phylum Chordata; class Aves; order Galliformes; family Phasianidae; genus Lagopus; species Lagopus leucura. The sequence continues at coordinate 11,009,353 of NW_024962269.1, read as the reverse complement.
CTATAGAGTTTGCAGCCTTGCTGTTCTCTCCTCTCTGTCAGATGTATGGTTGATGTAACTGGGCAGAATTTTCAACTAATCTACAGCCTTTACTCCATCTTTTCTTACATAGTAGCATGATGTGCCTGCAGAATTTCCCTACCTCCTCCCACCTTACTGTTCTAGAAATCACTTGGCTCAGAAAATAAAAGCATGGAGCCATTTGCCCTTGTTTAGTGCCCTACTGATGGGTCAGAAGTGGAGATTAATAGGATAGGAAGTGTGTTTCTACTCTGCAGTGAGTAAAGGAAATTCACTGGAACTAAATTAATCATGAAACGGACACAAAGAGGAGAATAGATTAGCAGGGAATTAACTCATTAATTAGATTCATACCGAAGTTCAGAAGAGGCTTTCCTTCAAGATAACAACCGAGTTCAAAGATCAGCAAGGGCTGATCATGGGAGGCAGGCACACCATTTTCTTTGTGAACTCTGTCAGGTTTTACTTTAGCCCCACATCTGGCTGGTTATTATAGGATATCAGGCATGCTGCTGGCAGGAATTCAGCAGCTGGCAAAGCCTAACCACTTAGTGCCCAGCGATGGAGGCTATTATCAGCCCGTTCAGATCCCCGGGCTCTGGATCCTGATGTTGGCATAAATGCAGGAGCCCTCTCTGTTGTGCCACTTGACTATTTTCAGAGCTCCATCACAAGTCCTAGAATGAACAGCAACAGCTTGTTGGAGAATGGGTTTATTTCCAGCGTTAGGGTGAGCAGAAACCACTGCAAGCTTAAGAAAGGTAAAGTGCTAAAGCACTGTCCTGTGTGCTGCACTTCTCAGGACTCCCAGCTCCCCATTTTTGCTCAAATTCACAACGGTAGGGTAGGCTAGGTATGTCACTGCATGTTTCTGAGGAGATGGGGGTTGTCTGCAGTCTTCTCATTGTTCTGTTAGGACACTTCTCTACTGGGAAACTTATGAGAGAAGTGAAGAATTGACTGCAGTTACCTCTGTGCTGCACAAAGCCTCTGCCAGCTCCCTTCAGGCTCTGCGTAGCCCTTGGGGCAAGGCTGCTGCTGCTCACATGCCAGAAGGCCCCATTACCGAGTTGTGCTGTAACAAATGGCACCCTGCTGCACTGTGGAGCTGGTGAGAAGCATGGAGAAACAGATTTCTAACGTGCTCTTAATGAACTAACAAACCAGTGCTAAACACAAGAGCAGATCCATGTGAGAAAGGCCCCCTGCCTTCTGACTTAAGCTTTCACTCCCTTTGCTTTTGCTGCCTCACAGCATGAATGCAATCAAGCCATATTCAGGAACATCTGAGCTGTGTATTTGCCACTTAGGACTTTCTGGGTAGTGAAGTTTCCACATTGTTTATTTAGAGTTAAGTGTTCTGCTGGGTCTCTTATCACTTTCAGTAAATAACAACTGTCCTCTAAATTCTTCAGGCTGATTACCGAGACTGACAATCTGTGTGTTTTGAGTTGCTGAGCTGTATTAATCTCTAATATACCCTGGTCTGCGGATGGAAAGGGTAATGTATTGAGGATGTCACAAGAGGTAAAAGCCAAAGGACTTAGTCTTCTTGGGAATGTGAAGTGCTTTGGTTGTGACATGAATAAATCTCCCAGCAATAGCAGTGCTATTTCTGTTGGGAATAAAGATGTAAGAGGAGTCTGTCTTTTAATCCAACTTGTTAGAGATTTTATAGCACCAGAGCTAATTCATTTCTAGAAAAGAGGTGGCAGACTTTACTTTTACCTGCCTGTAGTTTGCCATGATAAAGTTTATTCTGCTTGCTTTATGGTGGAGTTGATAAGAATCTCATCCCCAAAAGAAAAATCATACTGCAATTGTAAGTTAAATAGGGAAAGCTATCTTAAAGGGGGGTGGAGATGAGGCAGAAGAGAAGGGATAGTTTATGGCTGTCATCTGTTCTTCGTATTGTAAAGTCTAACCTTCTTCCTATCGGTGTGAGAACTGAAAATGTATCTATTAAAACCCTACTGAATGACAACTACCTGCAGCCTTTCCTAAAATGCAGTTAGGAAAGTGAAGGGAGGGATCAGGCCCATGGACTATATAAAATGCAATCCAGAATTTATACTGAGATAATTCAGTCCTCCGTAATCCATACCAGACTGATGAAATATTGACTTGTACTGTGAATGTGACCCAAGGCAACTGAAGACTTTGCTATGCTTAGGATCAGAACAGTTAAGAATGCAGAGTACACATTCAGTCAACAAAGCATTTCATCTTTGTGCTTTTAATACAGAAAAATGCTTTGCTGCTTCTTTTCTTTCCTTCCTTCAGTCACAACAAAGGAGTGCTATAAGTGGCCCCAGAGAAACAAAGCCTGGAATAGAAAAGGGATTTAGGGAGAAGAGATCAGATGAAATTGGTGAGAGAAAGAATTCCCAATATGGTGTTCCCAGCTCAACCTTCTGAAGGGAAGCCCTGTGCTCCTGATCCGTTATGATTCACTTGGCAGCTCTGCCCAGATGGTCTCTCCCCTTCATCTGTACTTCTATAAACTAAGACCCAGTGATAACAGCCCTGCCAAACCTGGTCGCTGCTGATAAAATGTACACAGCTTTCAGTAATCTATTTGTTCCTAACGGTTCGTCAATGAAGGCTTGTTCTAATTCCCTTCATTTGGATCATCTCCGGAGTTTTTGTGAGGAGGAGTGAGTTTGCAAGGACTGACCTGTAATCCTCCTAGATTTAGCAGTACCATAGGCAAGTTTTATTCAAGCTTTCATTTTATACTGCCTAATTCAATTGGTGCATATTGATACAGGATTATACTTTCTCATCTTTTTGTTTTCTGACCTTACAGTGATTTTTGTTTTAAATACTGCTGTCTCCAGTAGTGATTGATTTTCCAGTCTTGGGTATCTTACCAATGCATCTCATTCCCAATGAAAGTCATCCTGCACTGTTCTAGCAGACATGTCCTCTAACTGTCCAGTTGCTCCCTTGCCTCTGCTCTGCCACTTAATGTTGGAATTATTGCTCCTATATTTCCGTTGTGGTTGCATAAAATTAGGATGCTAATGGCTGGCAGCGATCTCCACAGGTCATATTTTTTCTTCAACTTCAGCTGCATCATTTCTGTTATGTTAGACTAAGTTTTCTGTTAAGATCTCTAATAATGGGATTACCAGACTCTGTAAATAATCTGATCCAGCTCTTACAACTCTCATGTTTAGAGCATGTTTTCCAGCTGTCTGTCTTAAGTCCTATCTTGCCATAGGAAGTCCTTGCCAAGTATTTTTTTTCGCCCTACCCAGACTAGCCATAGGAAGAGGCTTATTTGCTTTTCAGTGATGTCCTCTGGACCTTTTTCAGTTGAGACAAGTCTCCCTGTGAATTGCTTCCTGAGACTGGAAACAGAATTCTAGCAGAGATTAACAGTGCAGAGAGAACAGATTAATTTGTGTGTCTTGCCAGTTAACTTTTCTTTTTTTAATACCCAGCCAGAATTGTACCTGCACTTTTGTTACAATAAAGAGTGGCAGGCTCAGATTCAAATTGCAGTCTTCAATAGTGCAGAATGTTGTTGCTGTTTTCCAGTAGAAATGCTACCTTGTCATTGCTCCTCATTCATGTGTTTGCAGCATTGATTATTCCTGCCTAGTTGTAGTAACTTGTAGTTGACCCTATTGAATTGCAGCTGTTTACTTCAGGCTGCTTTTCCAGTTTGTCAAAACGATTTTGAATTCTAATGCAAACTTGTCTTACATTGGTTTCATCTGCAAATCAAATTAACATACTTTCTATTTCATCTAAATCTTTAATGAAAATATTGAATTGTACCAATTCCATGACCAGGTCCTGCAGAAGATCATTTAGTACAGCTATGCATTTTGACAGCAAGACTGAGAACTACTTTCAGAGTACTTTTTCTAAGCAATTTTTATGAGAGCTGCTCTGAAAGTAAAGCCTCCTATTTTACTATGTTGGTTCAGGATGTCAGAGGCAGATATTGGTGGTATGGCAGTTGAGTTTGAACTTTCCCACCAGGATTCCTTTCCATTTTGTTGCTGTGTGACAGATGGCAGCAGAGGGGAGGTCTGGCAAAATGGCGGCTGTCATGGAAGCGCGTATGAAGCAAAGGGGCAGAAGTGAATTTCTCTGTGCAGAAAAAATGGCACCCATTGACATTCACTGATGTTTGCTGGATGTTTATAGTGACCAATCAGTGGATGTGAGTACAGTGAGGCACTGAGTGGTACGTTTCAGCACTGGTGACAGTGATGTGAAAGACAGACTGCGTTCCAGACGTGCAGCCTCTTGTTCAGTGCTGGTGAAAATGCATAGCTAATGATAGAGCCTGAGTTGAGAAATAGTGTTTAATAGCTTTTTACTGCATCAAACAGTGTTATTGTGCTCTTTGTATTTACAGTGGTGTCCATGGAAATAAATAGGACGCATTATTTTTGGAGCAATCTACAAATGTTCATCCTTTTATAGTCCATCTAGACCATGCTGCTTGTCTGGCCTGAGAATTTAGCAAAGTTTTGGAAACTGTCTCTTGGCATCTTGTCCACTCTGTGTTTCCTTGACACCTTCTTACAGAGGTAAATTAGAATCATTAATAATAATAATTTGTTCCTGACAAAGGTGTGTTGAATGATACCCATCTCTTTTCTCCTAACTTCTTCTAAACTGTTTCTTTCTTCTGAGGAACTGGAGTTAAGCTGACAGGTCTATCATTTTTCATCTCCTCCTTTTTTTCTGTCTTCAAAAGAAGTCTGTACATTGTATCTGTTATCTAGTTCATCACCAGCTTTCCTAAATTCTAAAAAAATAATCGTTAACAGCTTTGAGATTGATTGAGTCAGTTCCTTAGAAATGCAGTAGAAGTATAGCAGATTCAGCTCATTTGGAGAGATCTAAGCTATGTAACTTCTCTACCTTATTCCTTTTATGTTCTAGGCCTTTTTTTTTTTTACTTCTTTGTTAGTTCTTAACAATGTTAATTCATCACAGTTGACCTTTTTATGAAAACTGATGCAAAATCTCTCTTTGCAGCCTTATCAGTAGGATTTGCTTTTCTGATGAGGAGCAAACTAGCATTTACTATGCTGCATTTTGCTACTAATAAATTTAAAGAATTGCATCCTTTTCTGTGTTATTTTTGCCAGTCATCTCACTTTGTGCCTTCATTTCTCCACCTTTACTCTTAGGTGTTCTTTCTGTACATTTGTACTCATTCATATTAAACAATCTATTTCAATCTTTCTCTGTGTATTTTTGTGACACATTTACAGTCAACAAAGAGCTTGTGATGTGACCAGGTTGGTCTCCTAACCCTTGTTTATTTGTAGTAACATAATTAGTATTTATATTCTTCATATATATTTCCCCCAGTAATTGACAGTTCTTCTTAGGACTCTTAAAAGAAGATTTTCAAGAATTCTCATTCATATACCCATCCACCCTCCCATCCTCACCTCCATTGAGTTCTGTGGAAGATTTTCATAAGGCCTTGTCCACTTGAACTTACTCTTCTGCTAAGTTTTGGTGGAGCTCTTCCATGGCATCACTCTTTGTAAGGCCAAAATGCTTCTGAAATGTGTGTTGTCTTTCTCTTCTGACACTGCTTACAAGGAAAAGATGAACTTTAATGCTAGAGAACTGCATGTCCTGTGCTGGGTTGACAAGGTCTTTAGAAGTGAGAAAAGCTGATTGGTATCAGGGTTCGTTTCTTCTGAAGGAAACAGAGTTTCTGCTAAAAGTCAGCTTTACCTGGAAATCATACTTGTAGTCAAGCAATTTACAGCCACGTTATTCTATCAAAATATAGCTCAAACACAAATTACAAATTTCATCACAGTTATGAAATGATAAGCAAAATCTTTTCTCATTTTTATCTAAAGACTTTGGCTTTATCTCTCAATCTGCAAGTTCTATTTCCCAAAGCATCTTCTTTCTTTGAAGGTATTGGCAGTAGATTCTGATCAATCGAAGGTATTAAAAGTAGATTGGAGATAAATTCCAGTGTATTGACATTACTTTAGTCTGGCTACTGCTCTATAATAACCCACAACTGGCCTAGTGAATCATCTGATTATACTAGCTGGATACCTGATGACTCTAAACTCAGGCTTTCAGATCTCTTGCTTGGGTACCTTTTGTTCACCTTGTGGAATCTGGGGGGATCCAAGAAGTTCAATAGCTTTGACACCGGTCAGTGTCAGCAAGTAAGAAAGGTTGTGTTTTTCTTCTTTCTCACTGAGGGGGAGGTAATTATCTCATTTATTAATAATCAATCTCTAATTCATGCCGGAGTGAGGGTTGTCAGTTACCCTGCTATGTTTTTTTGTTGTAATATCTTACTGGTTCTACGTTTCAAGTATTTAAAATTTTCTTCATATTCTGGTTTTCTGGTATTCTGTACACCCAGAGCCTAGCTATGGTACATTCAGATGCAAGCAGCTTTACTGAAAGACCTTCATGCCTGATCCCACTGGTGATATAGGAAGATATTGCTTTTGTCACAGCACTCATTTGCTTGCTTTCCTTAATCACCATGCAAGCACTGTCAGCAAATCTGTCTCCTACTCTAATTGGGATTTCAGAGAAACACCTTGACATACAAGGCAATGCTCTGTCTCTTATTCCCTAACCTGCCCATTCTGAGCAAGCAGAACACCTTCATATCCATATGCTACTCAGGAATTATCCTCTTGGCTGCCTCCAAAAAACAATTTCTTTCCTATCCAACAGTCTGTCCTTTCCAGAGTTCTTTAACGTAGGAACTGTGCCTTCCTTACTTCCAGATTAAAGAAAAACAAGTGTATTTAATTCATGCCACTTGTGGTGATGTTCATTTATGTGGAATTCTGTAGGCCAGGGCATGTTCTTTCCAGTTGTGCTTAGCTCAAATGCAGTGAAACTGCATTAGAAGAAAGAAAAACAGTAGGAGTGAATGCCATGAATTAATTCTGTACCTGAAGAACTGATAAGCTCTCCTGTGTTTACAGACTTAGAGGTGAAGATGAGGGAAAAGGGGCTTATTCAGAACTTACTGAATATAATATGAGTCTTTCTATTGACTTCAGTGAGTTTTAGATCAGACTCCGAGTGCACAGTACATGAGAGAATGCTATCCTAAGCAAGGAAATTTAAATCCTTTCATATTTTATTTTCACTGCTTTTGTATCTAATCCTGTCTAGTATCTATTTTCTTTTTTTTTTTTTTTTTTTTCTTTTCTTTTTTTTTCTTTTTTTGAGCAAAAAGTGCTCTGATGTCTCGTGTGCAACCTGGAGAATAATAATTATTTCTAACATGCAGCTTTTCAGCTGAATGTTAGGAGGAAGGAGAAGATAACAGGAAAGACAGACAAGTAATTTTCATGGGATCTCATTCTTTAAACCTTCAAGGAAATAGTGGACACATTGTCTAAAAGCAAAGAATAACATTAGAAAATACAGAAAATAGAAAGGAGAAGACAAAAGAAAAGAAATACGAAAGAAGAGCGAGATTCTTTTCCATGGATTTCTCTTTTCTCTCCTCCATTCCTCCTCTACTCACAATAGGTTTCCTAAGATCTGATGACTCTCTATGGGATAAGGTTAGATATGAAGTACATCAATACTTTGGAAATAGACTTTTTAAATTGCAAGGTACACTGGATATTGTAGGAAGAAAGCTTGTTTAATTTCACAACTGATGAATGAGATTCTTCAGCCTTTGTGTACTCCAAACTAATTTAAAGGTTGAACTTTTACATAAATCAAAGAGGGCCACTCATGGGCTTGGCAATGAATGTGGAGATAAGAGAGAACTGCATCTGGGAAATGAGGAAGGATTTGAAAAAATGGGAGATAACGCAACTGAAGACTGACTGTGTTAGAAGAGTTATTTGACAACCCTAAACTAGAATTGCACTATGCTCCAAATTCACACTGGCATGCATTGATTATGTTTAGGCATCATCCTGTCCCTGAAAGCACAAATGGGGACTCTGATTCATTTTGAACACTATGCTGTTCTTAGGGCTGTATTCCTAGCGAGGGAACTAAAAGCAGATCCAGTAGTGCTGAGAAACAAGGCATTGGTTGCTCTATTGAGTTACTACTGAGTATGTGAAAACCTGCCTTCTTTGCCCTGCATATATATATTTGGAGTAAATGACTGCAACTCAGAAGAATAAATTTCCACCATTTTAATGTTGTTAACATCATTATTACTGGTATGATCTGCCCAGCTTTTTAGTGCTTTGGCTGGATGTGAGCTAGGATAAAGGCAACTGGTAGCCCAAGCTATTGGGCAGTCATGGGAGGAAAATGAAGAGCTTGTTATTGCCTGCATTCCTCCTTTTCATAGCCAGGTTTCTCCAACAATGAAACAGACATCCTCCATAAGTTACTGTATACGCAGGAAATAGAAAAAAAATCAGTCTTACATCCAGATTTTCAAATAGAAAGGTGTAAAGATTGAAGATCAAACCATTACTCATTATAGTTATTCTGAGCATAGGGGTCGTTTCAAAAGGAACAGTTTAAATGTGAAACAGTGATGGTGGGCAGCATTTGGTAACAGCCTGTGTCCAAGGTCCTGAAAAACAGTAAATTAATGCATTGTCCATGTTCTGGAGTCAGAAATGAAACTATGACATTGTTCCTTTCCTGAGATTCTGAGGTTTAGAAAGGCCTATTTGGTGAATTAAACAATTTCCTCCTTCTCAACTGGTCATAATGTTTTGCTTCAGCTTTATGGAAGTATGTCTATATGCTAACTCTGATAGAAGCTTGAAAGATATGGATTTTAGTCCATTTGGGGATTTTGGTACAATTCAGGTAGGACCACTCATTCTTGACTAACAGTTATCCAGATTAATGTAGATGAAATTGATCTCTTCCCCACCTTAGCTAAATCACCTAGCATACTTGTTGGTAAGTGTCATAGAGAGATGATCGATGTCCTCCCAGATGCAGATGGGCTATGCAGAATGAAGATAAGAAAGATTTTCTTGCCTGATTTTCAAAGATGGAAGATTGGTGCAAATAGAAAAAGCAGACAAACAGGAAAGGATCTTTCTCAGTGTCCAGCTGCCATTATATTTTTATGTCTCGTCTTTTGTAAAGAAATGAAAATTGGAAGAAAGATTAAGAATATGCCTCTTTTTCCAGGCAAGGACTGTGTGAAGGGAAGTAATTTGTTAGAGATTCTCTGAATACCTCTCTATATATGAAGTGGCAAGCACTTGAAATCTCTTAGTGTCAGCCATGCTACAACTTTCTTGTTCTCAACAAATGGAACCTCCCTAAAGAATAATTGTAGTTAAGCAAAAATCTTTTTTTTTTTTTCTTCTTACTGCCATTCTTCTCCACTCAAGGCAGGTAAAATGCATTTGGCACCCTGAGATCACCAAACTACTAAAACAGAAGCAAAGACATAGAAATCGTCTGCCCTCATCCTGCCCAGAATGCTTCTTTAACTTTGCACTTTGCTTACAGTCTGACCATACTGGTATTGAACTTCCAGTGAAATTAAGCCACTGCAACTTGGCTTCTAATTAGATTAAAGCTGCAATGCAAGATATCTTTAGAGTCCTCTTAGAATAGGTGGGCAACATGGAAAATGTGACAGCAATGTAAGTAAGAAATAGAGAGATAGACAAGTATGCCTGAAAAAAAATAGGGGCAAGCTCCTGCCCGTGGAGAAATATACTCTGCTTCATGCAGTGAGCCTCCAAGTCCTGACCCTTCTCAACTTCTACTTAAGAAAGGACAACTATCAATTTTCAAGGACATACCAAAAGCAGCTGAATCCTGTATTTTATCACCTTTGTGGGCAATTTTCCAATCTTGCTGCTATATTTACTCATGATGGCTGAATCCAGAGAACAGAAAAATAGTGCAGCACTCATTCACAATTTGAACCACACACAATTCAGTGCCTATGAACCCTGTTTTATGAAGGCACTTGAGATTTATTGCTTCAGTGTAAAAGGTAATGAATTAGCCAAATATATAGGTAGAATATTGCCATTTGTGGAATTAGAATTTGTTCTGGTTTATATTGTATTCTGTGTGGGTATGTCTAAGCTTTAGCATCCTGGCAATATCCCAGTTCGGTGCTGGCATGTACCACCTGCTCCCATTTTTGTTTGCATAAATCCATGAGTAAGGGCTAGAAAGAAGCCACATTCTGTATCTGAAGAGTGACAGATCTGGAAGTGTGGTGGACAACAAGAAATGCACCTGTCATCTGGTCTTTCTGCAGCATCTGTTGTTAAGAGCTAAGGGAGGGTTTCAATCAGCTGAAATTATTTTTATTTTTGCTTCTAGGGTAGCTGTTTTATCATGTATGGCAAAGACTTGAATGAATATGGAAACTCATCCTTCTAAGTGCCAGGAAACTCTTTTATCACATTACCTGTAAAAACATGGTTTGACTAGCAAGAATCTGATTTATATAGGATTTAGGGAAGCAGAAAATTATCAGTAAATATATATATATTTCTTTTCTACTTGAAAGTAACATGGCTTTAGACTGCTTCTTTGACCCTTCTGTGATAAGAAACAAAACCAGCTAGCCGCAGAGCAAAGTTAAAATGCCCTATATATTTTTTTTTTAACTGACATAGAGCTTCTGATTAGAGTCATGAAGGTTCTTACTGTGGTTTTACACTATAGATGCCCCATCCTTGATCTTTTGCCTAAGAAAAACTGATGGAAAAATTCCACTTGTCAGAGGTAAGAAGTTGACACTCTTGTGACTTTTATTGCAGTTGCACTGAAGTAAGAGTAGGGATGGTGGAAACAGCCTTGACAAAGAAGAAGTATCAGGCAAAGTGCAGGTGACAGTGCAATTTATCACATGGCTGTGAAATGTATTAGCTGCCTATCACCCTCAGTTATGTAAAACAAAGAGAGAAAGAATTGATTAAACTATGACCTCTTCCATCTACCAGCTGTCATTTTAGTTGTTGTGACAGAGGCTAGTGTGTAGTCATTAAATGCACAGACTCAGTTTCAGGTTTGAGCACTATATTAATGTAGTCTGTTGTGTGATACCTTTTTCTATGAGGAAAGTTCTCTTATGTGTACATCACCACTCTGGAGTTAGGTGCCCATCCCTCACAGTGGTCTGGTGGATTCCTGTAAGGTAACTCACTCAACTTCCTCTTTTGGCCATAACCTTTATACTCCTGTCATTGACTGAAGATCTTTGCTTCTGGCAGCACAAAGTTCTGATTTCTTCTGAACAGCTGAACATCATAACCTACAGGGAGAAGAGACAGGTTGGTCTCTTCTAACTTCCCAGTACCAGGGGACAGTAGGAAACTATCTTCAGAAGTTTAGTTATACAAAGAATTATGGCTGCCTCTGTGACAAAAGAATTTGAAGTAGCAAGTCATTTAGCACCAACACTTTTGGGGAAGTTTTACAGGTTTCCTATATAGTCTGTGTTTCCATCTGGTTAGTCCAGATAAAGCTTTAAAAGAACCTCTTTTCCACAGAAGCTTGATATATCTACCTCCTATTTACAGTTCAGGAAGATGGATAGCTGTAGAGGTAAAACAAACTTTAAGAAGATAGCTGCTAATTATGAAAATTAATTAGTGAAGTTTCACGAGCTCTTTAATCAATATGGATAACTACCTGACCTGACTCAGTAACTGAGCTACAGGCAGGCCCTGTAGAGTAAGCACTGCAATATTAGTATATTGTTTCTGCAGCAAGGATTTATGAGAGGTGTTATAAACCTTTACAGTGCAAGGGTCCATCAGACCTTTGAGAATCGTTCTAGTATTTCATCCACCCAAGCATATTCAGGATGAATACAGGAGTTATCCTTTAGGCATCTGCATATATCTTTATTCATCCCTGTGTCAGATTATCTGAGCATCTAATGTGGAAGAGTAAATCATCCATGGATTATTGGTATGGATTTCCTTGGGATTTCTGGATTATCAGAAGGCACTGGAATGACTATGTGAAAGGACAGGGTCAATCATGAAGGCTTGTCTTTGGTGGATTAGAACTGAACGTAATGTATGATCACTGGATAGTAGAAAAATTATTTTCTTTAGAGGTTCATCTTGTGATTCTGAAGTAAACAACCTGATCTGAAAGCATCTCTCCTGAGCAGTTGCTCTTAGCATCCTTTCCCACAGAAGAGCATTGGGACAGAATAGACTTCTTGTCTGTTTAGGGAATCAGATTACCTGGTGTCAGCTGCATCCTCCAGTCTTTTATAAACATGTCTGTGGTACACAGCTGGGAAAGGATGACTACCCACGGTCTGGCAGAAGGCCGGTGTTGAATGTATGGTAATCTGATCCCACTGTATAAAAACCCAATCTTGTACTGATTTATATTTGAGAAATGAAGCCAGTAAGGGAAGAGAGGAGTAAGTCCAGTGAAATACAAATAAAACACCAACAAAGTGATGAGTGGTTTCAGCAGGCCTCTGGAGCAAAGAAAAGTATTGTCAAGCTGCTCATATTTGTGCCTGCTATCAGTAGTCTTACAGGACCTTCCTGGTAGCTAAGCAACATCCTAAATGTTCAAGCAATTATTTTAGACTTCTTGCATTATGGGAAAGCTCTAAGAATGGGCAGCCAGATATGAGAGAAGCCAGCAGTTGAGGTGGAGACTAGAATCTGGCCATGTGAATGTGAGCTAAAGGGGAAGGAAAGTGCTGAGAATTTAGATGAGTCCTGGGAAGCTTACAAAAGCCTGGTACAAAATTTGGAAAGTTCACAGAAGCCTTTTGTGCCTGGGAGTCCCCAGTCTCCACCTAATAAATACAGGTCTGCTTATGTTGATTATAGACTTTTGCCTGCTTTAGTTGCCTGAGTCTATTAGTCGCCAAATTAAATTTTGTGTAAGTAATAGAGAAGCACTTTCAGGTAGTTTTGTTCAGCAAATAATGAAGAGCAGCCCTGAAAATCAACTTACCTATCCATTTATTCTGTGGATAAATGCCGGAGAAAGTCATAATAGCAATAACTGAGATTTATTTAGCTCCTTTCATTCAAAAGAATCCCGGAGGGTTTTTCTCACAGCATACAAAGAAATTGCTCACTCCCTGTTGAAATCCAACACTTCTGGGGTGGAACATAGCAACTGTTCTACAGCAGCAAGAACTACATCAAATTTGTTAATGGGAAAAAAGATATGGTAGTATTTTATGCAGACATAAAGTAATCTTCTCCAGAATTTGGCTAGTATATTGGATTAAAAAAAAAAAAAAAAGCTTGAAAGAAAGGACAGGTTAATCATGACCTTGATTTCATGTCTTATCTGAAGGATAGCGACATGTTGGGTGCTGGTTCAGTAGAAATTATCAAGGAAGAGCATTCTACATTAATTACTAGTTCTTTACAACATCTGTGTTTTCCTTAGAGGCCTGTTTGTCTTCCAGATTCAAACTCTTCTGGTTCATAAGAAAACATGAGATCATACTCTTAATGACTTGCATATACTGGTTTACCAGTCTTAATCAAAACTGGATTTCCTTTAACTCTACTGACTTGCCAAAAACTGAATTAGGTGTATGGTTCTCCAAAAATATCTTGAGAAGAGGTTCTGTATTTTATTACTTGACACAAACACAACACAACTGACCACAATACATCTGCTGCTTCCTGATGACCACAGCATTGTTAGCGCAGGTGAGGTCATGTGAAAAAGGGAGAGTACTTTGTGTGTGCTTTGCAAGTGATAAGAATGCATGTGTAGGCACAGTTGAGGAGGATGCTTCCCTGCAGACCTTTCCTGTTGTGTCAAAGTTCTCCATGTCTGTGCATTATCGTTCCTAGTGGTTTTTCATTGCTTTATTAGGCTGCTAAACTCTACTACAAAATAATAGCAAGAAAAAATACTCTTCTATACATATACATGCTCTACCTACTAATTATCAGAAACAAGTCACTGAAGTTTAAGCTAGTTTTCTCTCTAAGTGCTGGGAGAGCTCATATATATAAAGCTGATGCACAGTGGAAGTTGGCAGAAATATTTGCTTTCTGAGTGACCTTCCTAACTAATGAGCAGTTGTGGGTTACAGTCACAGAACAGATAAATCAGGAGACAGTTTCAGAAAAACTTAGAAAATGATAGTAGAACATAGAGACATCAATCTTTCTGCTTTGACATTAATATCTCAAGCCTGCTGATCCAGGCTAGATATAGTCAAGCAATCCCTGGTGCCAGATCTAAAATGAATAAAGCCAACACTTGGGACAGCTGGGTGATTGCAGGTAGAAAGCTCTAAACATCAAGTCCTTCTCATTCTACTGTTTCTAATGCATTCCTTGTTTCTAACGCATTCTTTTTATGACCTCTTTCTCCTGCCATATTTTAGCAGTTGGTCCTACCTACATATATTGCAGTGATTTGGAGTTCTGTATGTTTATTTAAATCAAGAGAAGTGTTGATGAATCTCCTTTTGATGGTTGGTCAAACATTAATGAAGGTAGAAGTTGAAGATAGAACGGGCTTTTGATACACGGGAGAGTTATATCAGAACAGCAAGTACTTTCTTTTGTCTTCAATCATGATTCTTACTAACCAGCTTCCGAAGGCAGAGTACAGCTGGTCCTTTGCTGTTCTCTGGCTGTTTGCCTTTATCTAGCCAGCAGGACTGCTGGTGAATGTCAGCAGTACTGCAAATCACTTTATTTCCTTAAAAATATCTCAGTGATAATGCTGTTTGTCTTTCCCTGATAACATTTGAATCCATTACCCAGTTGCAAACAAATGTGGGAGAGGGTATGTCTTATTAAGATTCTAAAAGTGTTTTCAAAACTGGTTTTAGAGTAGAGCAGAGAGACCCAGAGCACATTGCCACTGGTGTAAGGAAGGCAGAGCTCAACTAGTATTTGTCCTGTGCGCAGCAGTGGACTCACTGGCCTTTTGGCATACTAGTGTATGTGTATACCCACACATTGTTTTGGACTTGCTCCAATGCTTCGGTGTTCATGGAGGGCTTGACTGAAGGAACTGGGGCTGTTGCAGACCCATGAAGTGAGTTAGATAAATTTTAGGAACTCAGGCTTCGCTAGTCCTGCTTCCAGTGAAACTTCTTAAAAATCTTGTTCGTTTAGAAAATGCTGCTAAAACTACTTGACAACAATCATTTATGAAACTAATGGGCTGTCTGAGGCTGAGCTCTCCCCCAGATCCAATGGCTGTGAGCCAGAAACTCTTGCATTTTTCATAAAGTGCCTACAGTACTGGCTCTTACATCTTTGTGCTTTGGTTTTGCTGTCTGTAGAAATGGGAATAATAAATCATAACCTCTACAGTGAGGTGTTTTAAGATTGTTCTGTTTTCTCTTGTGTAAGTCAATATTATAAACTGATCAGTGTAATTTGTAATTATTTTTAGTTACTGCAAGCCCAACCTATATGAAGGCCAGATAACTTGAAGCAAGGAGCTATGTTTACCACTCCAGATTGTTTTTTCAGTACACGTGAAAGACTAGGAGAAGTAACCCATTTAAAGACTTGGATGTGATTTTGTGAAATCTGCTCTCACAGTGAATATGCTGCCATGCCATGCCAATGTCTCCCTTCTTCCTCCAAAGATACCAGCAGAGAGCGTAGGACTCCTGTCAGCTGAGCTCCTGCCATCTTTCTTAGCTCCACACTCCTTAAACTGACCCAGACTTTTCCCAGAGAAAAATGATTGAGGAATATTGAACTGATATAAAGGAAGAGAAAGGAAGGAAATCTATTCCACAGGTAACAATTACATGAAAAATAGAAGCAGACGTAGTGGTGTTTATGCTGAGGACCCAGCTCATCTGTCAGGGCATCTTGTGCCCGGCCAGCAGAAACTTGCTGACAGCCACAAAGACCTTTAACTAATGTCCTTGTAAGGCATGAATGGAAGGGCAGCAGTCACTTCTGAACGCAGTGTTTTCTGAAACCTCCTTAAGTACTCAGCATTATCATAATGCTTCATGGTGATTTCACCCAGGGAGTGCTCTGTAATCCAGTTTTTTTTACAGACTTCTCTCTGTGTAACCCACGACTACAAGAATAGCTGATGTGCAGGGTCTTTGAGGACAGAAAACAACAACACTGCACCTTCTGATAACTGGCATAAATGTAAAAATTATGAAAGTAATGGCATAATATTACTTACTGAACAATACAAAGGATATCTAATGATCCAAATACTTTCCAAAGACATGCTGGAAATCTAGGCCAGGATTTACATAGAGCCTGATGCACTGGGTTTTGATACAATTGGTATTTGTCATCTGTGTCACAGGAGGTTTTCTGTTTTACAGATTAGTGCTGCAGTTTTAATGATTACTGGCAACCCCGTGCAACACACGGGTCTGAGGAAGCCATGCAGCCAGGTGGTTAAAAAGCATCCCAAAAAGATGCTAGGTGTATGAACAGACTAGCTCCAATTTTTCATCTGTCAGCTGTCCAGACCCTGTTGAGCTGTATCTAAAGCATGAAGTCAAAATATTTCTCAGCATAATGGAGTAGCTATAAATGATGCCATAAATATCTGAGCAAACTTGGGAATCACCAGTGCTTAGCTACAGCTTGCATATGGGGTATGACATATTGCCATTCAGGAAAATGTAATTGAGACCATTTTCCATGAGAAAACACAACTTTAGTAAAATGGATCTTTTTCAGGAAATCAAAGTTTTACAACAATCCACCTTCAAAATATTTTGTATTGGCACAAATCCTTTTGGGAGTTTTTTGTTTTTTTTTTTTAAGATATAAAAAGATTACATTTTATGTTACTTCTATTTCTTTTTCATCTTTTTTTTTTATTTTCTATATCACTTAAGGATTAGTAGTGCAGGATATGTTATCTGTTACGAAATACATGTTTTGAGGTGGAGAGTCATGTGTAGTAGCTGTACATTCTAATTTGATGAAATTTGGAACTTTGATTAGCTCCTTTAAGCCTCTACACAATTGCAAATAAGAAAGTAAGGCTTTCTTACCCTTCTTCGTGTATGAAATTTTCTGGTGCAAATTGCTTCCCTGTCATTTGACTGGCTGCTGGTAAATAACCTGAATTGTGGGCTTGGGCCAGCCTGTGTCAGAACTGTTTCACCTGTCTTGTACAGACTGTAAATTCAAAAGCTGCCTTTCCTGGGCACCAGAGTAAAAGGTGTAGAAGAGAATACAAAGCTTTTATTTATGGCATTGCCCAAAGACTGTCAACAGGGAAATAATACTTCCTTCTTATAAACACTGTTATGCTGTAAGAGAAGTCAACATGAGTTCTGCTCTCAGCCTCAGTGGGAGCAGGACTGGATCCAGGAAAGTATATCATGTATTTCTTCGTTTTACCTTCACACACACAGCCTGTTGATATCCAGCTGAGAAAGCTTTTGATTGTCTCACGCTGATGTATGTTATTTGCAGAAACTTAAATAGCTCCTATTATTATTATTATTATTATTATTATTATGGCAGGACCTCCAGACCCCAATTAAGATTTTGGGCCATCATGGTTTGACGTTGTATAACTATAAAAAGAAACACTGCTCTCTGAATTCATGACTCCCTAAAGCTGCGTGCATACAGTGCATGAAGAACAAGTCTTTTGTCATATAACAGTTTAGCACTTCTTACTCCAATGCGTAATTATTAATGGAATTAATGTCTCCATGCAAAGCAGTTTCTTTGTTGACTTCCTCTTAGAACTTTTCCATTTTCTTTCTATGCCAAGATGACCTTTTGGTCAACGTGAATTTTTGAACTCTAGGGAAATCTGACTGTGCCCTTTCTGTTGTTTAAATCATTCTTTCTCCTCCACACACTCTTGGACTTCGTTCTGCTGCAGCATATTCTCAATGCACAAGTCAGGAAGAATGAGAGGGAAAAATGCCTTTGCAATTTGAGATTTATCAAAAGCTTTTCATTCTGAGATGATGGCAGGGAAATTGCATCATCTGTATATCTGTCTGGGGAAGAGAAAGCAGACTGGGAAATGTTTCTGCAGAATGATGGATTCTGGTGTCAGTGTCTGTTCCAAAAAAACCCAAAAAAAGTGTGTGTGGAGATTTAGAAGAATTAAAAAATATGCATGGATATATGTGACTACTTTTTGGCAACCGTAGCTGAGGAGATAGCTAGGCCAGCATTGTTTCTGTTGTCTTTGAAAATTCAAATAGATATATCCAATTGATCTCAAGAGGAAAATCAAAAGAAAAGTCTACCTTTGTTCTTGAATTGGTCTTCAATTACAGCTCAGTATTGATTTCATGAAATTATTAGGCCAGACTCATGTCTGGTTTAAAAAGCTTTCATGGAATTCCCTGATCTCTCCCCTTTTGAGGATCTGGCTTGCTGATGTTATCACTGGTTTTGTAGCCATGGCATCCAAACTCCTGGCCAAGCTGCGGTTCTTGTACTGAATGTAATGCAGATACAGAGGCTTTCTGTGAGAAACTGAAAAACTTTCAAAACGTTCTTGGTTGGCACAGTGGTCGCTGTTGGTCTTCTGGTCAAACCTAATGGAGATGCAGTGGGATCCTGGACATTGGCTTGTGTGTAGATGTGATCCTTTTTCTTTAATTATTATTATTTATTATAGTCAAATGAAATAAAAAAATGCTGATTGGTTTCAGATGATCTTATGTTTTCCATATGCTATATACTCAAAATCCATCTCTTTAAACTGAAAGGTTCAGGAAATTGGAGGCCAGCTCTCACGATAGGCAGCACAGCATTTACTTGGGGCAGGAGGTTGCTGGGAAAAGCTAGCCTGGCCTCCCTGCTCCTTTTCTTTGTGTCAGTGAAAACAGCCATCCTGGCCTTTTAGCTGTGCCCTCACCAGCTCTGCCTCTTCTCCCTCCATTCTGTTACCCCTGCTTAGGCACCACAGTATGACTCTGCATGAGCTGGTAAGAAACTTTCCATCAGCTCTGGCCAAAAGTCCATCAATCTGGTAATGAAATGTACAGCTTGATTTCAACTAGCTTGACTCATATTTACCCATTCGCAATGGCTATACACTGACCTATGCAAGCTACATCTTTCAGTTTGGTCCAGGAGGAGGTGGCTATTGCTGCAGTGTCTTTAAAACATTCACAGGATGAGAATTATAGCTTTTATAATATATAAGAAATCTGTAGTGATTTAGGAGGGAACTTTTGACAGCTGGATTAGGTGATCTTGGTGGTCTTTTCCAACCTTAATGATTCCAACTTCTTAGGGCACACGCAGACTGCCATTAATGAAATTAAAGAAAAAAAAGCATTAGCATGGCAGTTCAAATAATCTTTTACTGTAGGAGATGTCTTACATTTCACTCTCAAATCCCTGGTAGATTGATGTCAGAGATAAGATATGTATGGGTTTGATCTACAATGTCATTTCCTGCATTCTCGAGATAGATTATCACTCATCCTTAGATAGTTTCCTATCTGACTTCTTGCTACTCCAGACCGCACATCTCTGCCTGTCCTCCTTCACTGTGTCTGGCTTTTGTCTTGCTCTTGAAGCCTCTGTGCCATGTCCAGCAGACAGAAAACCCACCCAACCGGAAGAAAGTGAATGGTTATCTGCCAGCTGGGCACATCGAAATGTCTGAGCTCCAGTTCCACTGAGGTAGGTCAGCAGGAGGACCTGATGTGATGTGATCAGTCTTTCCCCTTAGGTTGCCTAACCAACCTAGATTAAGCATCTAACTTTAAGATGCCTAACAGTTGGCAGAGCAGATACCACTTGTGCTGCTGTAAGCCCATTAGACTTTACTAATGGGCTGCTAGTTCCTCCCAGAAGGTAGAAATCTGTACCTTCTCTTTTTCTATTGAGTCCCACTACAGAACTCTTCACCAGCCTGGATTTGATACGAGAGCCTAAGTGATGGTTGACTGCAGCGTTTTCCCAATAGCTCATGAAGTTACAGCCTTTGTTGTGCAGAGTATTCCCAGATGTGTCTCCTGCCCCCCACAGGCATGCAGTGAGCTGCAGCAGGCCTTTCTGTGGGTTCAGTGTTCTGCCTTTATGCCTCTATTTCTAGAACGGAGCCTACTCTTGAATAAGGCATATCGAAAATAAAAATAATAAAAAGAAATAAGGCACATTTCCCCTATCAGTCTTTCAAGAAATGTTGTAAATCCTTAACTGGAAAAGGCCTAGCAGCAGGCATTGCTGCATTAGGGAAAATGAGGTGCAGAGCTATTTTTAAACATACTGAAATAGCACCAGACAGATTCCATTTATAGGAACTTGTACTTGTCTTCTTCTGTGCCTTGAAAAGGATAATGATTTCTGTGAAGTAATGATCCTCTCATAAACAGAATCCCAAGTGCTGAACCTGGTGCCCTCCTTTATGTTTCTGTTTGGTTTTTTGGTCTGACTTCCCTCATTTCCTTTCCCCCCAATCCTTTAAGCAAAGACAATGCAGTGACTTTTCTCCATACTCTTTTTTTTTTTTTTTTTTTTTTTTTTTTTTTCTCCTCTATAAGAAAATTAGAAGCTAGGGAAAAGCTGCTTGTGGTGCTAAATTGTGGCTGGCTTGGCTTGCAAAGCTGCAAGAGCCATACGTGGTGGGTTTTATTCCATAAATCAGCTGTGGAAGGAATTAAGTGGCAAGAGATGGAAGGGCAATGTTTAATCAGCTCCTGTAGGAAATCATTAGCTGCACACCGTCCTTCCATCGCTGGCTCATTTTTCATTCCCAATGGCCACTTGGTCACCAGACCATTAACATGTTCCAGTGACTTTCTAAATGCACTGAGAAAACATGGAAGTGGTGAAATATCTGCAGATGATCTGCAGGGGAAAAAAAATAAAAGACTGTAGGATTTGCTTGTCTTTTGATGGGGTTTCTTGTTTTGTTTTGTTTTTTGTTTTGTTTTGTTTTGTTTTCCTTCTTTATGCTCTCTCTCTCCAGATTAGAAATATACATTGTTAAAAGACAAGTAACCTACCGTCTGAAAAGCCATCTCTCCCTTCTACCAAATAAAAAGAGACAGAAGATTTAGTAGTAACATGAGCAGGAATAAGATTTTTTATTAGATTTACTGTATGCTCCCATTTACGGGTTTGTCGATTTCATGGCCTTTTGCACAATCTACCATCGCAATCCAATTTCTGCAAAACTGATCAGAGATTAAGATTTTCATTTAAGTGGCACAAAAAAAAAAAAAAAAAAAGGTACAATTTATTTGCAAAAAATTCAGGTCAAACCAAACTCGTGCTACTCAGCCAGTGTGTATCATAGCTCATCAGGGTCCCATAACTCAGCTCTATGTCTCACTTGCAAAGGTTAAGACAGAACTTCATCTTCTACTGCCAGTTCTTTATTTGATCTGAATGAAACCAGCTCACAGATTCCAGTGAGATGAACACCTGGCCCTTAGGAGCCAGTGTGACTTTTGTCAGAGACTGTATGCAGTGGAGATGGGATTTCTGCTCTGGGTTGTTAATCCTGTATTTTTACAAACCTCGTTTTGCATTAGCAGATACATTTAGTGTGATAGTTTCCTAAGAACTCATACACATAGCTGTGGGGAGTGTGTGTACCCGTGTATTTGGATGTCCTATCCATGTGATAACTTGCAGAACTCTGTGATGAACCTCCCTGCATTTCACACCTCATCACCTGTCCCTTGCTTACCAATTCATTTCTCCCATGACTATTATGAATTGTAATCCAAGCCTTTGCAAATTCTTGCAGTTTCTGTGGCTTGAAAAGCAAGAGGTAGAGGAACAAATGAGTTCCAGTGCATTTTCCAGATCTGTGTTTAATGCTTTTTAAATTACTTTTCTTTTTTTTTCTGTAGCTTCTTGGGTAACTCTAGAGCAAGTTAATGTTCAGTAGTATTTTGTTCATATTCAAATAAGATGATCTGCTCACAGATCAGCTGTAAGAAATTTTCCTATGCCAAACTACTCCTGTTGCTTTATAGGCAACATCTGCCAGTTTCTGCATGTGAAGTTAATTGCATTATCTCTAATTAGAGGACGATATGACTGCGTTTGGAATAGAATTTTGTAGCAAAACCTGTAGCAGAGGAAGGAAGTGTGTGCAAAACCATGAGCCACATACTGGTCAAGTTGGATGTACCATGAGTTTCTGTGAAATAATACAGCTGTAGATGCAGAGAAAACCTTACGGACTTGGATCGTCCCATAGACATCAGCTCCACAGTTCTGGACTATATGGAAATGTCCATGGTAAGCCTGACCCCAGGCAGAAGGGCCAGTTTAATACCTTTGAGAATCGGTGACATCATTAATTCAAACTGATGGATAACTGGCAGAGTCCCCATTTAACAAGAAGAGTACATCCAGCTCTTTGTCTTGCATCCCTTTGTCATGCAGCAAAAAGGGATTTCCAGTAGATAACTGGAATCTCAAGTAGGATTAATTGCATTCAAAAAGAATATTGATAACAAGGTAATACAGTGTGAATAGTCCCGGAAATATGTTTCCAGTATAGAGGGTGGGGAATTAATTCATGTTCTACTTAACAAATACTACGAAGGAAATTTATTACGCTTTGCAGAGTGACCTGCCTGGCACAAAGTACTCTAGTAAGAAGAATATCTGGAGAGCTGATTCAAAGTACCAAGTAGTCCAGATTTTTTCTGCTTCTCTATATATGACTGAAAACCTTTAGAGCAAAGCTGGAGTCGCATCCCCTTCCTCTTGCAAGGAGAACAGATTGAAGATTCTTTCAAATGAATTCTGCTCCCAGAAGGAAGTACATCACTTTGAGGATAAAGTTTAACTTAGCTGTACAAGACATATTTCTTTTTTTTTTCTTTTTCATTTCATCTTTAGAATTCGGAGATGGTTTATTTGAGCATTAACTGGCACTCCATCATACTCTGACTCCTTACAGTGTCTGCAAACCCAATGTGAAACAAGAAGCCAGTCTGATAAGTAGAGAATACACTTTAAGAAGTAACATCTCATTTGTCAGACAGTGAAAGAAATACAGAACAGAATGATCAGAATGTGTCTGTGTGTTAGCCCTGGTGCCATTTTGCTTTGGTGAACTGAAAAGGTTTCTTAAAGCAAAAGAAGGTAATGACAACCCACCTTACTTTTATCAGCTATTGCAAGAAGAGTGCTTCTGTCCTCAGGAAACTCTTGTCTAATTCTCTTTATCTTGGTCCTGTGCTAGAGGTGGAAGTGTGGAATTCTGGAGTACTGTCGCTCTTTTTGTTCTTCAACAGATACTGTCTTTTTCAGATTTGCCTTGACTTTCTTTTTACCTCTCTTGAGCTGGGGAAGGTGAAGCAGCAGCTCTCGTGCATCACAGTGTGCACAAAACTCTTAGGATTCTCCCTCTGTCTCAGGGTTCCTTTGTCAGGTATGTGAAGGTTTGTTTGTGGAGCAGGTAATGGAGGCCATGCTAGGAGAATTAAAAGACTCTTCCTGAGAAATTCAGAATTGCTTAAGGACAGCTTAGGAGAAAGGTACCAGAAGCTGAAGGAGAGGCAGACGGTGTCTTCAGAAAAAGTGCATGAATCTGTGTGCTCCACAGGCATACATCTGACTTGTGGTTTGCAGAGATTTGACAGAGAGATTGTAAGGATGCTCTATTGTAGAGAGAAGATGATACCTTCTTAGAATCATAGAGGTGAACAACAGCAATCTATTCACACTGTAATTTGGAAGAGAAAATAGCATTTTGTCCCATTGTTTTTTATACGGAGGGAACTCTGTTTTGTTTGCCGGCCAATGGACAGCCTCCTTTTTGTATCAATGTAGATTTACCTAGACAGACTGTCACCTTTATTGCTGTGGCTGGCCTGGCATCATCATATGCACAATGAGACAGGTGTAGATCTCTTGACCTGAGTGACAAGATTGGTGCTGGAGAGGGGCTGCAGAAGCAGCTGTGCATTGACCTACAGAGAAACTGGCCAGCAGCGACGCAGCAGATATTGCTTGTGACTGGTGGAAAGCTAAACTGCGAAACGCTCAGGGAAAAAGGGGAAAAAAGCCCTGGTGATCTCTGTCACAGAACATTTTTCCCCATTTTCTTAAAATCTCTTCTCTAGTAATCTGAGAGGCTCAGCCTGTGAGCAGAACTGAGGACAGAACAGGCCTGTTGATTATTTCTTGCTTCAACCCAGGGACTCTAGCCAATCTTGTGAACAAAGGTTGATTCATATTTCAAAAGAACAGGAGGTAGCATTAATTTTAGGTATGGTACAAAAACAAACAAAACAGCATTTTACAGTGTTTTTTCTTTAGCTGCCCACGTTTCAGTAGTCACGCTCTTCTAAACATGCTGGAGGAATAAAGAACTAAAAAAACACAGAAGGGCTGCTGTTTATGAAATTGTATTAATAGTTTAATATATGGACAGGTGACAGGCACTTCTTGTAGTGCTTATCTTGGTGGAATGTGGGGTCACAGAGCACAGTTCTGTTGCAACTTGGAAATCCCAAGCAGTGGGGAGATAAACCTCACGCTGTGGATTTTAATTTTTGTGTGTTATGCAAAAGACAATGGATAAAAATGTGGATGCATCATGGGTTAGAAATTTGGTGGTAAAAAAGGGTCAGGGAGTTTGAGTCTATAGCACATACCTGAAATAAGAAAAAATGGGGTAGTGAGAGACATTCTGAAATAAGAAAGGTTGAAATTGTTTTGTAAGGAGAAATACCTGCACCATCGGGAATCTGGTAGGGCGAACAGATCTGCAAAGATCAAAATCAAGAGCCATTAATTAGGACAGAACATGATGTCCTACAAAGTTTTGCTTAGCAATGTATTCCAGACAGTTTTTTTTAGGGAGTGAAAAGGAAGTTCAAGCAGCCATGATCTTAATAGCTAATGACAACTAAGTGGGGTTCCATACTCTGCATACATTAAGTTTAAATGCAGATGTCAGGTCTCTGCTGCCACATTGAGAGACACAGTGCTGTGCATAGAAATATGGCTTGATAAAAAACAAGAGATACTCAGACAATTCTGAAGGCATGTGTTAGAACGATTTCCTCTTTTAGGCCATTGCTTTAAATTCAACCCCTGTCGTATATGACTAGAATGTGTTAGCCTTCAAACAGCTCTTTGACCTACTTGAGGTTAGTTGGTGGTTTCAATCCATCCCTCCTTACGTGACTGTTCATATCCAGCTGTTGCTATTTCTGGTTTGTCCCAGACAATCTTTTTGTTTTTAAGCTGGTTTGTTTCAGTGCCCTTGTTTTACAGAGACATAAGAGCTGCCAATGGGCATCAGACCAGTGGCACATCTGGTCTAGGCTTCAGCTGATGAATAGCAGCCAGGGGGAAATGGGGAGGAAAAGAAAAACAAATTTTGCAGAGCAGAGACGAGTCCTGTCTCTAGGTTTACTGCAAAATGAGATTTGGACAAACAGGCACTCAGTCCAGATGATAGTGGGCAAGCTGCTGTTGTTAGCAGTTGCTTCAGAAGAAGAGAACTGGTTGTGAGCTGGGGTCCTGCTGTGTTAGGTAATGTGCAGACTTGTAACAGAAGGACTGACTCTTTCACAAGTAGCTCACAGATTACAGGTAAGGCAAGAGAGCACGGATGGGTGGATCCAAAATGAGGAGAGAGGAAGTGATGTGCCAGTACTAATCAGCAAAATATTCAGAAATTATAGCCTGTCATTTCCATATTTTTGAAAAAAATCAAAGCAAATCAGAGTGTTAATGAGCGTTTTGAAGTATGTAGCATCATCCTTTTATATCTGAGGTGAATTTCAGAGATGCTTGCTTGAAAACCCAGCAAGCATGCAATGGAGCTGGTGTTGTGTGGTGTTTAGAGAAAATAATCGATCCCTTACCCCTATTTGAGAAGTGCTTGATAATAAAAAGGTAGGTGATGGAGTGCCCTGGTACAAATGAAAATGAAGAGATTGTGTCTTTGCTATCTAAGGTACAATTACTCAGTCTAGCATAGATGTTTTATCCTGCACTGTTGTCTTGCAAGCATATAGCAGCATGTTGAGGGATGATAGCTAGGTACTGTTACCATTTCTTTTTGATTTCAAGCTGACTATTCTGATGACATATTTCTTCCCCTTATGTGAGAACTTGCTGCAGGGCATCCCCTAAGTGGTCTAGGAGCATAATCAACATTGAAGCAGATGGTAGTCCTTTGCATGGCAGCTTATCAGGTATGCTCCAGGATCCAGACTATCTGCCTGTTAATATTCAGATTCAGTTGAAAGGTTACCTCTCAGCTAAAGTCTCCAGTTGCTTGAAAAGTCCTACTTGAGAAAAGAGAGAAGCACTCTTCTTACACTTTATTACTATAGTTTTGCTCAGTGGAGGCATTTGAGCTTCTGTCAAATGCTTTTTTTAAGAAGGGTCCTTGGCAGAAAAAGAAATTCTAAGCTCTGGTCCAGAGTAGCTGGGATTATCCTTTGCTTTCAGAATGCAAAGCACACAGTGCATCTGCTTGTGGGAATGGGAGGGGATTGCTCCTATGATGACTTCTATGTTTTGCTTGGGAGGACCGACACCCTTTTGGCTCTTGGTGTATATTGCTGTTCTCTTTTTGTTTTGATAACTGGAGTCAAGGGCAACCAGGGTTTTTTGTGTTGGAAATATCCAAATAAAAATAAATGAAGACCAGCTGTGGGCTGCATTCTAGAAGGTCTAAACAAGGGGAAGAGGCCATATAGAGGATGGAGATGGTTTCTGTGAACTACGTACTTCACACAGAGCTGCGGATTAGAATACTTGAGATTTCTGTGGCAGAAATCTGATATTCAACCATTTGAAATTTCTGTAACAGAAAAGATTTTTCACCTTTCTCTCAGTGAGCCAAAAGTCTTTTTTAGCTCATATTTGCCTGCTCTGGCCTTGTCGTGGAGAAGGTCATTGCAGCTTATAAGAGCAGTATACCTCTCCTGCCCTAAAAAAAATAAAAGAATTTAGACAGACAAATCCCTTTTGTTCAGGCTCATGGAGCGATGGCCACGGAGCAGATTGTAATAAGTACTGAGATCTGTTGAAACTGCACTCGACAGCACTAAACGAAATGTTCTCCTCCCACTGGAGGTCAGCAGTGAAATGTTTTATCAGTTAAAGACAATGGGGACATCTCTGCTGAGTGTGACAAGCAGCAGGGCTTGCCATTTTCCTGTCAGCTTCTGATTAAAGTAAAATTAGTTCAAGCTTAGATTAACAAAATCATTTTGTCTTTCCTCTTTTTATCTCTTCTTCATTCCGAATTTTATTTTTTGTTTTATTCAAAGCCACATTATATCTCTTCACTGGCATGTATAATTAATTAGAAGTCTCAGGAAAACAACCAGCTCCCAGAGGAACTGCGGTGAAATTGCCTGGTGGTTCCAACTATGGCTCCCAGCCTTTTTGGTTGTTTTAAGGAAGATATTTCTTCATATGAAATTATTTCCATTTTCCTTTATTTTTCCCTCCTGTCCCCGATGTAGTCTCTTCAGATGAATGTTCCATTTGATCTCAGTAGGCCGTACGTGATTCAGGCCACAGCATCATTTTAGATTATTTTTTTAATGTCACCCCTTAAGTACCATCTAGTCCAACGTCAAGTAGTTTGGGGTTAGAAGGTGAGGAATGGGGAAGCAATGTCACTCCCTCTGTAAGTAACGATCAGGTTCACAATCACCTGAACATTCATAAGTCTATGGGTCTCAGTGAGATACATCCCAGAG
Source organism: Lagopus leucura (assembly GCF_019238085.1). Lineage (NCBI taxonomy): Eukaryota > Metazoa > Chordata > Aves > Galliformes > Phasianidae > Lagopus > Lagopus leucura. The sequence continues at coordinate 10,981,770 of NW_024962269.1, read as the reverse complement.
TCCTGAGAGAATTGGCTGATGTAGTTGCCAAGCCACTCCTGATGATATTTGAAAAGTCATGGCAGTCAGGTGCCATGGTGATTGGAAAGAAGGCAGTGTCACACCCTGTTTTAATTTGGGTAGAAAGGATGATCCAGGAAACTACCAGCCCGTCAGCCTCACCTCTGCTGGGGAAGATCATGGAGCAGATCCTGCTGGAAGTTATGCTAAGGCATATGGAAGAGAAGAAGGTGATAAGCAATAACCAGCATGGCTTCACCAAGGGCAGGTCCAACCTTGTGGCATTCTGTGATGGCACAACTGCATCAGTGGACAAGGGAAGAGCCACTGATGTCATCCATCTGGACTTCAGTAAGGCCTTTGACATAGTCCCACACAACATCCTTCTCTCCAAATTGAAAGGATGTGAATTTGATGGATGGACTGTTTGATGGACAAAGAACTAGTTGCAAGATTCTACCTAGAAAGCAGTGTTCAGAGGCTCAGTGTTCAGGTGGAAGTCTGTGATTAGTGATTAGTGGTGTCCCTCAGGGGTCAGTAATACCATCATCAATAACATCAACAGTGTGATCAAGTGCACCCTCAGCAAGTTTGTGGATGACACCAAGCTGTGTGCTGTAGCCATCACGCCTGAGGTATGAGATGCCACCCAGAGAGACCCAGACAGGCTCGAGCAGTGGGCCCAGGAGAACCTCGTGAGGTTCAACAAATCCAAATGAAAGGTCTTTTTTTTTTAATTGCAAGGGTAGTGAAGCACTGGAATAGGTTGCCAGAGAAGTGGATACCCTGACCATTCAGGGTCAGGGTAGACCAGGCTTTAAGCAACCTGATCGTGTTGTAGGTGTCCCTCTTCATTGCAGGGGAGTTGGACTAGATGACCTTCAAAGGTCCCTTCCAACTGAAATTATTCTGTGGTTCTGTGAAATACCCTGTCACTCCTTTTTGCTCTCATCACAAGTCAGCTATCTCCAGTAGCCAAGTCTGTAGCTTAGGAAAAAAATAGAGGAAATCCATTGCTATATAGGAAGAGAGAAGGCCTATTAAATATGGTAGTCCTTGCTCCTTTTTGTAACTACTAGAAATTTCCTACTGGCAGTGAATTGTTAGGAAAAGAAACTGAAGACTGTGTATTCCCAAGGTAGTCCCTCTATGATCAGCTTTATGGTATGGACAACAGTAGAGCCATCGCCTCTGTGGTGACCCAGGCTACTGCATGCTCCTGACCACCTCCAAGAACCCACTGCAAAGTGAAATTCAAATGACTTGGCTCAGCAGTCAGGATATTGCTGTCCTGACTGCAAAACTGCCTTTCTTTTCTTGTGGAAAGGAAATGAATGTGACTGTACTGTGCTGGTTGAGGAGAAAGTGAATGCTTCCAGATTCCTGGGCTGGATTTTGTATCACAGAAAGACATTGTGAGTTGGGGCAGGATGCAAAGAGCTTTGTCAGTGATGCAAAGTGCCCCAGAGCGTAGTTAAGTATGTACAGAATTTAAGAGTGGTTGCATTTTGGACTTTTTCTTTGCTCATGCAAATACAGATTCACAGTGCATTTTAATTTCTGGCTGTTGGACTGAAGATGGTTTTATTTAGAGCTGCAGTTTTGCTGGTGACCTGACAGTCTCTGGATATGTTTAAGGGCTGAGGTCTTTATAGCTTGAGGTGTTTGACAATAGAGAAAATAAGGACTCGAGGATTAAAAAGAACAACATGGCAGAGGCTGGCAGGTAGATGTTGGCAGGAAAGAAAGAAAGCGATGCTGTCAAAGTGGGTGTTGTTTGGCACTGGCATGTGGAAGCTAGACAAAATTAAAAGCCGTCTCTCTCTGTAACAAGTGCTCTACCAGTAAAAACACAAAGCAAACACCTCAAAACCAACCCAAGCCCTTATCACAACCTGGTGAGGAATTGAATTTTCAAAGTGAAAACCAAATCTTTCTCTGCCTTCTGATGTATTGCTAAACTAAAGGGCCTGCTGACCCACACGTGTGAAAACTCAGCCTAAATCAGCTGTTCAGCTCTCTATCTGGATCAGAATAGAGCCAGCATCTAAGTTAATAGGACAAACACGCTCTGCCAGTCCTAACTGCTGTGACTGAATGAGTTTGCTCCTAAGTAATGGAGGAGAGCTAGAAACAAGGGTCGTGATGGAAATAAAAAGCTTTCACTGCAACCTCTATCACACAGTGGTAGAAGGTGACATTCGTCTAACCCTAAACCTAATCCAGTTCTTGGTTTATAGATATCCTGCATTGCACGACATGCAAGTAGCTTTTCAGGGAAAAATAACGGCAAAAGAAGGGGCATAGGAAAACACCTAGTTATCTTCAGGTAAGTGAGAGTAACAAAATGCAGGTTTCTGACTTCAGAGAAGTTTCAAAAAGCAAATAGCAGGGAATGTTCCATCAATTCCTGCTCTTTTTGCAGTTTGCTGGCTGATCGCTCTACAGCAATTCCGAATGAGCCAATCATTTTCATCACTTAGTAGTTTATGAGATTTTGTAGACAATTCTGTGGTAGAACACAAACAGGTGATTTCAAATGGGGCAGACTGCGCAGCTTTTCCTTCTCACACAACGCTGGGTAGGAAGCAGGTAATGAGCCTTTAAATTACGCCTCTTCAGATGCACACTTACTCTATGCAAAACTGTAATCAGACCTGAGTCAGCCTTAATGGCTCTGGTGCCTGTGATGGCAGTTTCCCATAATCCATCAGCTCACAGTTGCCTCTCAAAAATGCATTTTAGGCATTCTCCAAATAACGGAACCGTCTCTGCTTAAGAGAAGGAAACTCGTGAGACGAGATAATCGCCACTCAGCACTGATGCTAAAACACTGAATTCTGCAGCATCTCTGGTGAACCTTTTGTAGTCCTTCGTTACAGATGTATCTACAAAGATGGCTGCCCAAGAGCTCATACTGAAGAAACAAACCGTTCTCAAACTCGGTGGTACTTTGTCCCTTTTAAGCTAAGTTTCTGACCAGCAAATCGCTGTGCTCTTTTAGCAGAGATTATCTGCTATTCTGAGAGTAATGAAGAACTGTGACACATTTGCAGTATCTTTTGATGCTGATGTTCTCAGACCTAGCAGATGCTGGAGAGAGCCCTCAAACCTGCATTTTGCCATTGAAAGTAATTTTGAATCTCAGTGTATACCAATACTGGATAAAGAGTTCTTATTGCTTCCACAAGTCAGGTTGATGGTGCAATTGTGGAGAAAGCAAAGGAGCTATGGTTTGTCAATACCACCAGCTACGTAGACAGAGAATGAGTGCTTTTCAGATTTACTGCTGTTATTTTGAGTGTATTTCTTCTCGCTTTACATTTTTTGCCCAGTCCACGCTCATAGTGATCCCGTATTCTCCCTGCTCTCACATTCAGATTATGGGGAGATGGAAGGGGTGAGACAGTCAGTGCTTTTTCTATGGCTGAACTGTTCATTGGCCAGTCTACAAAGTGAAATATGGAAGGCTTCACAGTATGAAGTGCTAGAGCTAAAGCTGAGGTCCTTGCACTTTAGGACAGTTGTCTCAGCTGCAGCACAGACACACATTAATGTGAAATTGTTGCTGTTGTTTAGCTCTTGGTTGGGCTTTAGGATGTGATCTGTCGCTTTTGTTTGCTTCAAGCAAGTCACTGTCTGCATTCACTACTAATTGATATTTGCACATATAGAATGGGCAAATGGTGTTGCGACCTAAGGGTTGATTCTCAGCTGTTCTAAACCTCTGCCTGCTGATGGTACTCAATCCTGGCGTGAGCTGTCGTCTGGCCAGAGATCCTCTCAGTCATCTGAAGCGCACCCTGAGGGAATGTTTAAGCATGCTAGAACTGCTGGAACATGTTCTTGCAAAGTCTCTGCTCCCTCTTCTGTGAGCAGAACCTTACTGCAAACCTTCCCTTTGGCAAGTATCAGGTGTTCTCTGACTCCAGGGAAAAGCTGTTCATGGGTAGGATGGATGCTCAGAGTAGGCAAAAGTGACAACTATAAGTGTCCTTCTCAAGCAGAGGAGAAAATTCAAGAGCTTTTTGCAAACAAGATTGGAAAAGGAAACCACAGAATCAATGAGAAATTTCAAACATTTGGCCCCGTGGGCTTTGAAAAAGAGATGAGCTCTTTGATTCTGTCAGTAAATAAAAAAAAAAAACCTCTCATCTTGTTAATTCCTTAAAGCTTTATTTGTTTGCTGTGTAAACACATAGAAAAGAGTTTCTGATTAGTGGACCACCTGTAGCAGAAGAAGGAGGAGAAGAAGATGCTGAAAGATATGGACAGTTTGGCACTCCAAACAATTTCAATTGATTTCTAATGCTCCCTCTGGCTGAGGATGTTTCACACAGGGTCAGTGCCAAGGGCATATCTATTGGCAGCTGGAACATTTGCCTCTCCTCTGATTGTACCCAGGATCCGGTGCTGTCAGTTAAGTTGATATTAGACTTGCTAGGTCTGTGGATCTGTGTGTCATATTGTCAATGATCATTGACTTGCAGTGTCCAGTTGTAGGGCGTAAATAAGGGAGGTGGAGGTGTGGGGGGGTTATTGGACTTAGCTGAGATTGACTTGAAATATCCTGCTGAAATTGCCTCGAGTCAGTACACAACAGACTCTTTATTAGCTATGGAAACAGCCAAAATTACCTTCAAGAACTCAAAAGTTATGTATTTGCACTAATGACAGCATCCTAAATGATTCTCTCTGGCCTCGTTATTGGGACTGAGAAGGCTCATCCTGGGCTTGCCTGAACTTGGGTTAATTCAGTCGGGGGGCAGCGATGCCAAACTTCTCCAGCTGGGTGAAGTAGCAGACAGGCAGAAAGCTGCAGCTGGGATACAGGATGCCTATTGCTTCCTTTCATGGTTGAGCTCTTACAGCTGTAGGAGAGGCACAGGCTACAAATAATCTGCCCTTCAGCATGAGGACTGACTTGGATCGGTAGTGCCAGCAGGGAGATGTTCCTGTGAGAAAGAATAGTAACCACCAGTGTAAAAATAATAATACTATCTGGCTCTTTTAAAAATTCATTCTGCCGTTCTCCAGTAGGATGATCTCCAAAGCTGAACTGAACATAATGCATTCCAAAACTGGAAGCAATCATGCCTCAAGAAACAGCTAATACCACAAGAGCAAAAGCAACTGGGATAAATCATACAGCTAAAACCGTATTTTAAAAATTAGCACTTACTATAAGGTGGCTTGTTTCATTATTAGAATGTTCGGTGTTTTTTTCTTGCTTATGAATGTGAAACAAAGCTGTGATATGGCTGGCCACAGGCCACAGCAATTTTCTACCTCGCAGCTCTGGATGGACTTGTTCTAGTCCCAGGTCTCCAAAGAGCTCTACTCAGTTGTTTTTCTCCTCAGTATGGACTTACATATTTCCAGCCATTCTCATAGCAGCCATTTCATGTAGCACTGCTAATGCATCCAAGTCTTTGATTTATATCTGTTTTTCCCAGTTCTGCCCCTCTAGCAATTCTCAGTTCTACTAAATCCTGCTCTGTGACATTGCCAGTTCTTTCAGTCGTGGAAACTCCTTTGGGTGAAGAAAGTGAACGTACAGGTCTTGAAGCAAACAAAAATCCACATAGGAATATCCCGAGATTGGCAAACTTATTCTGTCTACCACTGTGAAGGTGGAAGAGAGATGCATTAGCTTGCTGTGCCACCTGGCCTCCACTATGAATCAGATGATTCTGTAATGGTGTGTAATGCACACATGCTCACGTGCCTTGGAGCTGTACAGGGAGGGAAAAGGGGTAGTGTCCAAAAGGAACAACGCCTTTCCTTTTCTCCCTTCCTCCTTATGTCCTGATGTGCCAGAAACTGCTTATCCCCCAGGCATCTTGACTTGCCTGCTTCAATAAATAAAAAATGTGCCAGGCAGTTACAACGGAGCTAATTGCTGATAGCTCTCTATTGATCCATCCATTTGGCAGCTCTGATTACGAAGTGATACTTCCATCTAATCACAGCTGTGGCAGCCAGAAAAAAAAAGCCTGGACACAAAGCTTTGAAATGGTACAGCATTCTCAGGCTTTCCAGCCATTCTCCTGAATGAACGCTTTAATGAACAGAGGGAATTTTGTGCTGCGTGGCTCCAGGAAGGAACTGGGATGGTGAAACTGCTGTTCTGAGCAGTGTACAGAGGAGAAAGAGTGAGCACAGAGATACTGATGGCAGTCCCACCTGGTGAGGCTTTCCGTCAGCTGGTTATCAAATGGCTATGGACTTTCACCCTAGATCTGAACTGCTTATACCATTCTCGTGCAGTGAGTTGGCTGATCAACTAGAGATCGGCTTGCAAAAGACCAGGAAATCTTTGAGGGGCTCAACGGACCATGCACTGCATCTGCTACATAGCTGCATGTCGTGGATGATCCTCACCTTCCTACAGCAGAAGCTGTTGTAGCAGTTGAAATGGAAGGAAATGCACTGCATTACTTGAAGTTGTCATGAAGAACTGTAGATATTAAAATGTTCGTCCACTGTTCTCCTCCTGCCGTTTTTCTCCACAGCGCTGATAGATCCCTTGGTTGCTGTTGGCCTAAGGTCTGAACAAAGATGTTCTCATTTCAAACACAGATTACGTTTTGCCCTAGGGGCCTGAAACATAACTAGAGCTGTTTGACGTTGGCTGAATGGGAAAAATTGTATCAGAAAGTGGCCTTTTTAGAAAATGAATGCTTTTGTTATGCTGGAAAAGATTATTCTTTTTTTTTCCCTCACAACCCCCCCCTTTTTTTTTTCTCTTCAAAATGTTTATTTTTGTTTTGTAGAGATTTTAAACAATTCACCTCATTCATTTCTTCTCTTGTAATTTTTGGTTGGTTTCTGCATGTTGCCTTAGAAATCCATCTGCGCTTATGTTTATATCTTTGTCCATATGGTCTATCACTGGAAACGTCTTTTTGCCTCCTGTGTGCACGAGTCTACGTTGTCATTGTGCTTCTTCTTTCTCTTTTGCCCTTTCTTTTTCCTGCCATGAAAGCTCTCCCTTTTTTCTTTCTGATTATTCAACATCTCAACCTTTTCGTATTGTCTTGGTAGACAGCTCCCACCTTTGTGCTCAGTCACTGTACTTCATTTGGCTTTGTGTCACACCTTCAGCCATTTGCTTCACCTTTCCACTTCTGGTTCTCTGAGTTGCTTTTCTTTCTGAGTGTCTGATGAAGATCACTGTTCTTTTCTTCTTCAAACATTAAACTCCCTCAAGCATCAACTTTATTTTAAAATCTGTGAAGAAAAAGGCAATTAAGGTCCTGTAGGAAACAAACAAACAGAAAAAGAAAGCAGTATCAAAATGACAATTATGACAATAATGACAATTCACAATTATGTTTTAAATGCTTGCGGCTGTTGAATGTAGACTGCCCTAGGGGACAGAATCCCAAAGCTGACTGAGAAAAATGAAAAGCAAAGACCGAATGAGCAGAATTGTTTAAAATCTGTACGGAAAACGGAGGGAAGAAAACAGTCATTTTGAAAATAAATTATCTTTTTTTCTCCTGTTGATTGATAAAGAATCTTCAAATGCTTAAAATGTATTTGACTTCATGAGACACATTCAGAAGTGACTGTAGCTGAATTTAATGAGTTCTGGTCTGTTCATTTCTCTGGCTTTTTGTGGGAAGTAATTGTGGAAATAATTCAGCGCCATGTTCTTGCTCCCCTCCCTGTAGCTCACACCTGCTTACTGGCTGCCATTACATTTTACCAGAGGAAAAGGGTTAGGGTTAGTGCTGGTGGAGCAGTTCATGAGAGGTGAAACGCAGCTGGAGGCAGAAAGCTGCCCACTGGCACAGCTGGTTTTGGGAAAGCTTCTCCATCCTTACTCTTCTGCTTTAGGTTTGCTTCCAAATGTAGGGCCATGTATTTACAGGTAAAGGCACCTACAGATGTGGTTGGGAACGATATTCAAATTACTGACATGCCTAATTTGCAATGGCCAGGAACAGAAGGAAGAACAAAGGAGAAGGTAGAAAGTGCAGAGCGGAGAAACAAAGTGAGAGAGCCATAGGAATTCCACTTCTACCACTCTGTAAATTATTCACACATGCCAGCTGGTAATTACTTATAATGAACGTCTATAAAGCACTTTGATATGCTCAGATGAGCAGTGCTATAGAAAGTGTGTCCCCTGTTTAGATCCTAAGAATAAGACACTAGTAGAAAGGCAAGAACTACCCATATAATTATCCTCTTATAATATGTTGGCTCACTGGTTCTGTACTGAGATGTGTTATTAAAAAAGTCGATTACTTTTTCAGAGTGTGAACTTCAGAGGCAATAATATGATGATGATTCAGATTGAGAATAACGTAGAGTACTGATCATTCCTAGCAGTCTTTCTGAACATGAAATTTGTGTCTTTTTATTTCTGAAAAAAGTGATGTCATCATTATCCTTGAATCTGTCTGTCCAGCTGCACGATTCAGCTGTGCATCCCTGTGACCACCAAGCCAATGATGCAATCTGCAGCTTGCATTCACCTGTGTTCTCCCTGCAAAGACAATCTTTGTGAGCACCCACTTTCCACATCCCATATCTAAGGTACTTTGTATTTCTGATGAAGCATCTCTCTCACCTGGAGGATGCTGTTGGTGTCCCTTTGGGATCTACTAGCCTGTGTAGAAAAGCTGGCTATGGCCCCAGTGAAGTAGAAGCACCTCCTCTTACAAACCAAATTTGCTTAACAGTTTGTGCTGTATTAAGATAAAATTTGCTAATTAATAGGGGTTTGGCCAAATTTAGAGTAGTCTTATTCTATGGAACGTATAGCTGCTCTTCTTGCCCTTTTTTGTATTAGAAGTCAAGTGGCAGAAAAAGAAGAGAAGGAAGAGACTTGATTAAAAAATAGCTTTTCCTTTTGTAGTTACGTAAGTTGGATCTTGCAGCACCAGTTGAAAGCTGGTGACATTTGAGAGTTCAAGATAAGTGAAGCACCAGTTGGAGATCGGTATCAAGGAACATTTTTTAAACAAGCATTGCACAACGGGCCAAAGGTAGCAAAAAAAGCCTTCCCTTCATACATACTTATCACTGGAGAAGAAGAAACTTTCATGGTTCATGTCTCTTTATGTTTTATGCTCAAAATGACCCGTGTATTCATTGGATTGCAGCTTCAAAGTGGACTCTTTTCTCCAGCAAAGATCATGGTGGACCTTTTAAGTTTCCATCTTGGGCGAAACTGCTACAAGAAAAGGTTAAAACAAAAAAGGGACTGAGAACATTAAAGGAGTGCTGTAGTTTTATTATCACCAGAGATAGACCTATAAATCTTCTCATTAGTTAAACGCATATATAAACACATATAAAGAACAAAATGATTATATAGAAATGACACAAGGTATAGTACACATAGGACTGTTTAAAAAAGGGAGATGTGTGACCCAACTCTGCATGGAGGAAAGTTACAGTTTCTGTACATCTGTCATTTTAAAAGATTGCCAGATTGTGCAACCCATGGGAGTAGTTTCATTGCACTCTCCGGGACTGCTTAGGTAAATAAAACATGCAGCAGCTGCATGGGCTTGTTCTAAGTGAGCTTATGTGTGCTAAAAATTATACAGATAAAGGCACAGCGGGAGGGAAGCATCACGTGCTAAGAGGCCTTGTGTTATCCAGCACTACCAGTTGGAATTCAGCCCAAAGGACAGACCAAGTGCTGTGGTAGTGCTGGGCATCAACGGTGTCGAAGAGGGAGGTACCCCCTGAGAACTGAATTTCTGAAACACTGGTCACCAGAGGTTAATGGCTTGATTCTGCTAGGGATGCTCTTTAATTATGCTACCTGCTTAGCTCTGGGGCACTGAGGTTTGAAGGAGTCATGGGAGTGGAGCTACCCTGTCTCCTTTAACAGCCAGCTATCTGAACTGGGTGGGGTGCAGTAGGGTCCAGTGGTCAGGAAGGATGCATGAAAAGGGTGTTCTGTGCCATGCAGTGCTCTGCTTCCCTCTGCATCTCCAGCAAGTTGTGAAAGCTCTTTTTTTGTACTCCGTACAACAGGGAGAAAAGCTCTTCTGTACCTTCTAAGGCTATTGTGATGATGAATATGTTACTGATTGTAATGAACTCACATACTAGAACTGTGGGAGCCATATAAGCATCTGATATAAGTAAGTAGAAGCCAATAGGCAGGGCAGTGCATGAAAGCTTTCATTGGCAGTACTGTATCTTTCACATCCTGCTGAGCTTTACCTGCTGCTGATCACAATGAACAACTTAGGCCCTGAAGCAGCAAGATTGATATCCTTTGTATTTTATTTTTCATCCAAGCCAGTGGAACGCGAAATGCTATCCCTCTTCTTAGTAGTGCCTAATCCTCCCTGGGCTCTGTCTGAGCTCTTTATCCATGGAATACCATGTGGGACTAAGTTCCACAGGTTAATTACATGCTAAATAGTGATTCATTTTTGTCCATTTTCTTTGGGTAACCCTTAATTGCAAATTGCCCTCCAGGTCTTGTGTTATGTGAAAGTAAAGAGAGAGGAAACAGTAATTACCCTTCCAGACATTATCTTGCAGCCCTCTCCCATATATATACTCTTTTACTTTCTACCGCTCGTAATCCCGAAGCTTTTCATTTTCCTTCTAATGGATTACCTTCGTTCCCATGTATAACAGTAGAAACTATTGCTGCTCTCCACTGAGTCATTTTCTGCTTGGCCTTTTTAGTGACTAAACCTGAGCAGAGGGCAAAACCTACATTTGCACAGAGGCATAAATTTACCACAATGGCAGAATGCTACCTTGACTGCAGTCTGGTCTCTTTCCCATATTTTTCTATTTGGAGTTTCGTTTGGAGTTGATGAGAAATGGGAGTGATTCCTCAGGAAAGGAGAGAGACATTCTGAGGTATACTAGGAAAAAGGTGCCTGGATCACTAGATGTTACAGGTCACTGGAGATGCTCTTGGTCTAGCTTTCAGGTGGCTACAAGGCTCCTGGAGCTCAGTGGTGATTCGTGTGTGCAGAGTCAGTCTAGGAAGAAGATGAATAAATTCAAAAATATGCCAACAGCTTATGGATGTTATTGAATTTAGGAAAGAATTAAACTTTATCTTCTTTGGAGATTAAACAGCTCTCTAGCTAGTAGAAATAAATCCTGAAAACATTTCTGATTAGAGGAGGGGATTGAAATTTGCTTTTTCCTTTTCTAAAGAAAAGTAAATACATCTAAGAATAACTGCACCAAACGGTGCTGGTGAAGTCTGGTATTCCATCCCTCCTGAACGTCTGCCTGGTCTGGCCTCCTCCCAGCAGTCTATGCAGAAGAAGGGGTGGCATTTCATGCAGGGAAAATTCACACTAACAAACTCATGAGATAGTACTGTTTCCCATGGATTTTTCTTTCCACTTATAAGGGGAACCACCACATATATCTCAGTCATCATGCCAAAGAGTCTCAGCGTTAATTTGATGGCTTCACATCACTTCATAAAGTCTTGTGTTGACATAGACACTGTAATTCCATCATGTAGTATTTCATGTTATTGTATGAAAATGGAGACTCGAGCACACTGACTCCAGTATATTTCAAAGCAATTTTTTCTCAGGGAGGAAAATCTGTATTAGATTTTTCTGTTCACTCTGTCCTCTCTACCATAATTTATAAACAAACCACTGTCATTCTTCATGAGTTCCTCTTCGTTATCAAAGTATATGCTGAAATTTTGTGAGAATATATAAAGATGTATTTACGATCAGATCTTGTGCAGATATATATCAGTACAGTATGTATCATTTTTGTAGGATTGTGTTCTTTTTATACCACTGGAATACCGTGCCTTTTTCAGACTATCCTAAGCATTGACACTGTTAACACTGTTAGCTTTTCTGCTTTGCTTTGTGGCACCTTTTAATAGTGTGTGCAATTCTGACTCTCCAGAGTTCCTGACAGTTACAAGAAGCCTAGGAAAAAAAAAGGCACATAAAGCCTTGCCCTGGAGGGATTAGAGAAATAGGAGGAGAGATGTGGTGAACCAAATCAAGTGTAGGAAAGAGAGAAGTTGGGGGTACATGACCACAATCTATAAACAGCTTGCAGGGAATATGAATAGGCAAGGGAATTATTTTGTCTACAAATGTACGAGTTCTGCTCTGAAAGTAGTGCCTCCTATTTTACTGCTTTGGTCCATGACATCAGAGGCAGGTGAGGTGGTATGGCAGTAGAGATTGAATGCTCCTGACAATATTCCATTACATTTTGTTGCTATATGATGGCAGCAGAGGGGCAGCCTGACAAAAATGGTGCCTGACGTGAAAGTGCACGTGGTGCTTCCTTAATGTTTATGCAGACAAACTAGTGGATGTGAGCACAGTGGGATGATAGGTGATGCGTTTCAGCAGTGGCACCAAAGAATTAAATACAAGACATGTTCCAGATGGCCATGCAGATTTGTATGCAGTGTGCAGGCTCTTGTTCATTGTTGGTAACAGTATGTAGATAATGGTGGTGACTATGTTGAAAAATTGCATTTTGTAGCTGAGAATTTACTCTATCAGACAGCATTGTTGTGCTCTTTGTATCTGCTGTAGTTTCCACAGAAATGGATGGAAGGCATTACTTTTTGAGCTATCGACAGTGCAAGCAGAAATGGCTTGGGTGCATCAAAGAAACATTTCAGTTTGGAAATTGTTTCGCAGTAATGGGATTTAGGATGCTAACGCTATGGAGTGGGAGTACATATGTCACATTGTAACAGCGTTGTTTGAGGTGTGTGGTTGTCTTCTGAATGGTGCTACTGATAATTTTGGGGTTAGAATAATACATTTTGGTTCCTACATCAATTTCAAATACTGAACTTAAAAGTGGTGTGACTGGTGCTTAATACATTTTAAAATTAGCATCTTAATCATGAGTTCAAGTATTAGTTGCAGAGTCTATCTGTGGGAACACTTTCTGTGAAATCTCAGTTCCCATCAAGCTCCATCAGTAGGTCGTAGATAACTGGAGGGCAAGAAACAGCACAATCATTTGATTCCTAAAGACAAAAGTTGATTTCTTCATCTGAAGAGAGGGAGTTCAATTTTGCAGTGCTAATTCTAAGGAAGATCTTTTCTCACCAGTTCATGCTTTTTCAAGACATATTTGTTTGATTACATTGGGAAAAAGGGCTGTAATTACAGCCGTAAGAAAGCCAGTTGGAGAAGCTGATGTGTTGACCTTTAAAACTGAAAGAACTTGACACAATCCCAGCTTCTCCTCGTCAAGGCAGTCAGTCTGTGCACATTTCCAAAGCTTGTTTGACATGTTATGAGCAGAACTCCTTGGTCAAAACATCCATTGGGCAGTTCAGAGTGATGTTTTACAGGAGCCAGGCAGGTACCAGAGCGTGACCTGCAAAGAGTAACACTCCAGTCTGGGGAGACGTGGGGTCACCTTCAGCAGAAATGCAGTGCCGTGAAACAAAGCATAAATCAATAAATGTGGCGAAGGTCTTGAAAACAGAAGTGAAAGGCAGTATAAACATATCCTGGTATGATCTCTGGAGAACCAAGAGGGGTGTTAGAGATTTCAAAAAGACTGGTGAAGTCACCTGGAAAGCAGGAGCAGAGCATGGAGACTCTAGAAATGGATCTTGGTGTTGGCTGTCTTAAGTTGTTTGGTTTTCAAGGATCCTGAAACAGAGAAGCTGGGAATATTCCAGGGAATATAAAAGGCCTGGGAGCCTCGGAGGTCTGTCTCAGTGCTAAAGTTTTATCTTTAAGTCCCCAGCTACTTTAGTATGATCCTGATGCCTCTTTAACCTCACAGGACTCATTACCGTACCCCTTTTGGTCTGATTACAACAACGAGTTTCTTCCAAGGGAGCAGGATAGTGGATTTTCAGCACACAAGAAGTGTCAAGGTGCTGCTTGAGTGCATCCTTGATGAACATAAGGTAGCTTGTCCCCACCTACTCTTGTAAAGTCAGAACAAAAGATGGCTTGAGATAAACTTCTGTGCCGGAAGTGATAGCAGATGAATTTTGTGTGATTGGAGGCTGCTGAGAATCTTGTTGAGATTATTCAGTATAACAAGGCTAAGAATTCAGAAAGTGCCGTGAAAATATCACGCCTCAGGGCACCCTGGAGGCAGAGTTTTCCACTCAGTAAAATTCTAGGAAGACTATTTCCAGATGGGAGTGAGTGAACCTATTTTATTTTATTTTTTATATCCCATCTGGTCTTTCAGGAAAGCATTGTTGAGTCCAAGTATGGATTGCTTAGTGCAGCTCTTCATTTCCCCATAGCAAGGGAATACATTCACCCAAACTTCATGCTAAAAATCCTCATTCCTCAAACTGTCCCTGGAGCTAGTAGCCTACTTCTAAACCCCCACATTGTTCTAACAACTTGGAAGCTGCAGCCTTTACATCAGGTGGGGTTTTGGGGCCTTTTTCTGCCTTGGCATAGGTTGGATGGTGGGCACTGTGCTGATCATTGGAGCTTAAAAAAAAAAAAAAAGGGTAATATTAAATAAATACTGGATGTATACATATTAAGAGCAAGACTTGGAAGTTGAAACTGGCTCCTAGAATTTATTTTGGTCAGAATAAGCCAACACATTAAAGCATCACATTAATTCAAATCTGTATTTATTCACTCTTAAGCGAGGGAGCTGGCAAAGTGGCCCGGTATGTCTCCAGTGAGTTCAAAAGCATGTAAGTTTTGCAAACAGCTCAGATTCTGCTTCTCTGTAATAAGCTACATTTCTGCTTGCCACAGTAATGTGTGAGAGACAGAAAGACTACCTGTCACCATTCTGCAGCTCACAGCTGTAGCAGAGAGCAGTTGTCTTATTGGAAAGATGTTTTTGGAGGGAAGAATGAATATGTGTTAGCCAAAGAGAAGGTGAAAATCCATTTTCTCTGTTCCTGTATTCCACCTTCTAGTTTTCTTACATGGTTTGCTTTATGCCTTAATCAAAGTAACAGTACTTGAGAAGAGACTTACAAACCACGGGATCTGCAACTATGCCCTTTTGGATCCAAAGGTATCAGTGCTCTTCTGCTGTTCAACACACAACTGCTTCAGTGAGTCAGTATTTCCAGAAACCTCACCACTAGAGACACTGAACACTATCGTGGAACAGTTCATTGGGAACTGAAGTGCAGCCCGAACGATGGAGCTCATGACTTAATAGGCTTTTTCTTTGCAGAGCTTCAATGGTGCTACAATTAATTAAGCTTTCCTTCTTCAGAGCCCTCTGGGAGAAGTCTGCTAGGCTACGAGAAGCTTTCACTCTCTCACCCTACTTCTTCACATGCCTTCTTCCCAGCAGGACAATTCGCATGTCCTTGATTTGAACCTTTCTTGCTTGTAGAAGAGCCCCATAGTGGTGATGTTGTTAATTACAACACCTGCAGCATTCACTGGGATTTTAGGTTACAAGGAACATCCGTAGGAAAATACTACACCCTGACAAATCTGTTCTGAAAATGAAATAATTATCTTTTTTTTTTTTCCTTTTCTGCCAAACTTCTTTCTCATTTGACATAAGTGAAGCAATCCTATCCCATACTGCTTTGCATTTAATTTCCTGTTCAGTTCTCTACGCTGTGCTCTCTTGCAATATTGCTTTTCAGATCTCTTCTCCAATTTCCCTTTCTCCATCATACTCTTATTCCAACTTGACCTGAAAATCCACCATCTTGGTGGTAGCCCCAATCTAACCCTTCCCTTTATAATTATCTTTAGAGGCAGGATGTAAAGGAGCCAGCTAAGGGGAAAATGTAGATTAGCAAAAGCGAGAGTGACTTTGCAGGTATCATGGGCTTAATCTTGAACGACCAGTAGGGTGCAAAGGAGTTTAGTGAAGTTTTGGAAGCAAAGAGCCAAGGTGTGAAGATCTAGCTGAGCACAGGTATCTCCAAACATATAGACAAAAGTATTGCCTTTGATTAAAATAGGTTTTTTTTTTAATTGAAGGCTCCTTTCATTGTTTCCCTCTGCAATGCACTGTGTGCCATGGCAGCATCTGTGGCAGCTGAGATATCAGTAGAGGGAACAGGATAGATACAGGTGGCATCATCAAAACATTTCTGGAGGAGTTACCAGTTAGCAAAGTGGATACCCACCTCGTTGTGGGTACAGCTGCTTTGGGAACACCTCCAGTTTGTCACCATTGCAAAGGTGAGACCAATACTTGTAGCAGAAGAGGAATAAATATCAGAAACATAAGAAGTGAAAGGTGGAATAAATGACTTTGAGTTTGGTTTGAGTGGGGTCCAATGCATCACTGACACTCAGGCTGTGAACTTTTCTGAGGTGCTGTGATAACCACTGAGAGGTGAGGAATAAAGAATAAGAAAAAAATGACAGTGCATTTTTTAGCACTCTTATTTTCTAGAGAAGGTTTTTCTTTCCTGCTGATCCCTCATGGAAGCACATGTTTGTCTATCCAGGGTGTTTCTTTTCCATTTCAGATTAGTCTTTTATCCTTATGGTCCCTTTTCTTGGCAGCTCATCCGAGCAGAGCCTGGAAATGAAAGAATGTTGCCATCTCCATGATTAATGGTTTCCTCCATTGAATTGCAATTACAGGTTTTAATCAGTTCATTATTCCACCTAGTTTTTGGGTCTTGACAGTTACACTGTGGGAACTAATTGAATTGGCTTCACCTCAAGCTCTCCTACAAAAAGATCTTGTCTCACTATTGGGGATTTTGGGTGCTAGCTGGCCAGCTCAGATTTAATTTCCTCTTTTTCCAACATGGAAAAAAAAGATGTTTTTATTTTCCAGTTCTTGCTAACCAAATGTTCCCCTTTTGTATTTCACTTCCAAACTCCCATTTCCTTTGAAGTACAAGACGTGGGCACTGCTAAAAGTTTAACCTCAGATAACAGCTGGGAACTCATTGTTTTAGTCAAAATTCTTATTACATTTTTCTCTTTCTCAGAAGCAGCAGCTATTTCTCCCCTGACTACCTAATCTTTGGTTGTACATGGTGTGTATGTGTGTGCATTTCAAAGTTCAGCTTCCAAGCTGGAACTTAGAGATAATCCTTTCAGCTTCTTATATGGAGGCCTGGATTCACCCCTATCACGGTTTTCAGGGGAAGATTCCCAGGGCAGAGTCATCCAGTTCTTGGCTGGGATGCTCTGAAGGAAGTAATGGCAAATCCTGGAAAGCAGAACATCTTTTTCTAGCAGTTAAGTTTGGAGATGGAGATTTTTAAAGAGGCAGAAGCACTGGGGAACGAAAGTCCATAATCTAAGGATTCTTTTTTTTTTTTTAAAAACATTTTTTTCTTTAATGAATCAAAGTGTTTCTGAGTCTGCTTTTTCATCCCAGCAAGATTCACCAGCCAATATAAGTATCAGAGATGAGGGCACAGTGGCATCCTAAGTTCTATTTTCCATTGGTGCTTCGCTGTAATTAGAAGGCTTTCTGCCTTGATGGGAAAGCCATGGGCTATAAGGTCAACACAGAAATGGGGCAGAACCATGCTATTCACCTCGAATTCAGGTTCTTTGTATTAAATCATAAAACCATAAGTTCCCATTTCACAGCAAGAGTTTAAAGCTTCAGTCAGAAATGAAAAGGTGCATAGTGCTGTAAAGCTGATTAAAAATACGCGCTGCATATTAACAGAGCACAGATGGAATCATTTCTTTCTTAATTCTGTCAGTTATTAAAGTATATCAAAGGTACCTGCTTTTTAAGTAATGAAAGAACATTGCCTCCTTTTAGTCAAGGTGATTAGTATCAATAATATCAATTAGTATCAGTTCTTTTCGGTTTCAGTAACGGGAGTAGCATTCACAGTGCACTATCCAGAAGGGAGCTTATTAAAATATGACTCTCTACCCCTTCCCCCACAAACTTTAGATGACTTAATCACGTCATTAATAATAATAATGTAGGATCCAAGAAGTAACTTCCTCCCAGGTTCTTCCAAGATGAATTGTGGAAGTATGGGCACCAGCAAGATTGAGAGATGTTTATGTGCTCTGACCTTACATAGGAAAGGGAAATATAAGGCTGAAGAGCCAAAGGAATGCAGCAGAGCCCAGGAAGTGCATCATGGTTTGTGATTGCAACCAATTCCAAGCACGCTTTGCAAGGAGAGAAACTATGTTGGGTGCATAAGAGAAACAATCACATTTCCTCTAATGTGCAAAAAATAAAGATCTGTTGTTTAAAGAGCACACAACTGTATCTACCACCTCCTGATACTTTTGACAGGAATCACAGAAGGAGCAGATTGGATCAGTGAAACTTCACTCAGCCCTGACAGTTTGATTGCACTACTGTGGAGGATATGACAGATGTTGGAACAGCATGAACAACTTAAATAAAATGCATCATGCACAAAGCTGGGGCTCAACCTATCCACCACTTAAAGTGATTTGCAAGCTAGGAGGGGTCAGAATGTAGCAGCGACGATTTTACACGGAAGGGGAGGAAAGGGGGGAAAGGAAAGATTGAGACTAGCGGGAAAAAATTGTCTCCAAATGATGGAGTGCCCAGCAATATCAGACAAGAGTGGGGAACTGGAAACCTGCTGTTTGTCTTACATGAAATTATTCAGAAATGAATCATAGCTAGGGCACAGGAGGTTTTGGAGACTCGTTGAGCAAGCAAAGAACAGATAAACAGGCTTTACAGCATGTGCATATGTAAAAACAAGAAAAAGCAAAATATTCTAAGGAGACAAGGGGTTGATATTCCTCACATATTTACCTACCTGTGGCATTGTTTTCAAAATTTGCTGAGCGTTCCTTGCTCTTGCTGATTTTAGGTTCTCTGCTCGGCATTCCTGAGAAGGGAGACAAACAGGGAGGAAGGGAGGTATTCAAGTCACATACCAAGGGATCTGATATACACAGTAGGCATGTGCAGTGCTGATACTTGGGCGACAGCATTTCCCAACCAGTGCCTAGCATGTCACTACCAGATTATGAATTTGGCCTGTGTGCTCAGTGTATTTTTGCAAACCATACTGGACTGCTTTCCACATCTAAAGATATTGATTTGCTTCCTATACTTCATGGAATTCTTCTCTCAGTTGTGGGTACATTTGTGAAGTCAGCAGTCATATTTCATGCTCACCATTTGTTGTTTATCATTACAGCAGTGCTTGTTTTAATATGGGTAAAACATGAATGGAAACTCGCAAAATGAAGTAGGCAGTAGCATCAGATAGAGAGAAGAAGCATGTGTACAATGAGAGCGTTAACTTCTTCCACAGCTCTGTGAATAAACCGCCTTAGTCAGCACACCTCTTACTGTTCAGATTTCAGAGGTGAACACAAAGTTCTGCCAGACCATGTCAGTCCTGCGTTACTGTATCTCTTACTGTCCATCACCCTTAGGCAGAGGCTGACAGTTCAAAGCCATTTGCTTGCTGAGCTTGTGATGGTGAAAGACAACTGTGAGGGGCTAGTTTGAGATGACCACAGCTGCTTTCCTTTGTGATCAAGCCTGAATGTGAGTCCCACTCTTTGAAACTGAAAGGTTAGTTTTGTTACCGGCTCTGTTATGTGTTCATGAAGAGTGATACTGTTAGAGTTTAGCCCAATGATTTATCCAAAATGTCCTTTCTACTCCACATCTCGTTTTCAGTACGTTATCTCCATGTCTTCTTTTCATCCATTGAACCCAGTATTATCCTTATGTCTTCTCTCCAAAACCTTTTTCCCTCTTGATAACATCACCAGATGTACCTGGTCACATCCAGAAGCCAGCATTTCCTCTCTGTTCAGACTAGTGAGGCCTCCAATGCCGTGATCACCTCTCTTTCCCTTGTCTTGGTACCTCAGGCTCCTTCGCTGTGAACAAAACAGAATTCCATCTGCTAGCTCTGTCTTTTCACCCACGTGGCAGACTGCAGTATCTTCAGAATTCTCCTTGTTGGCTTCCTTTTGTCTGCTGCTGCAGCCATGGTTAATTTTCCACTCATTCCATTACGTGCACCTAAATTACCTTTGATAGGTTATGCACAGCCTGTGACCTGAAAAGCTGCAAGGTTTGTCTAAAAACTATTTTAGCTGTTGAGTTCTGTTGAAAGCGATGGGACCCAAAGGCCTTCTGACCTTTACAAAACTGCATTATTCAGCTATTTACCTAGAATCCTCTCAACTCAGAGACAATAACATAGCCACAATCCTCATGTTTGTGTATGACATACCATCATGTACACCTATATAAAAACATGTATGGTATCTTTATCTGGAAAATCAGAAGATGGGAAAAGATTAGTGCCCTAGTCTCTTAAAAAATGCATTGTTTCTTCTGTTGCTGTTTCCACTGACATCTTTTCCTGTTATTTGAGGTGTTCTCCTAGTCTTGGCAGAGCCTGCTAAAAATTTGCTTGAGTTTTTGTTTTAAAAAAGTAATGTTTTCCCAGGCTTTTACACCCCCACATTCTAACGGGCTTTCTTTTCTACCAGCAGTAGCCCAGATTCCCAACTCCACTGCTCTTTCCTTTCTCAGCTCCTTCCTGCAAATGCGTTTCCTGTGGGATGCTTCCAAGGTGGGATTCAAACTCGACAACATGGCGCTGATAGTATCAGAACCCCTGTGATGTTTTTCTTTCTCTTTTCTTTCAAGTGCGTCCCAAGCAGGTGGCAAATTTCTTGGTTTATTTATTCACAAATTGAACTCAAAACAGAAATCCAGCCCACGCTTTCCACTTAAGCTATGTTACTCCCAGGTCTTCTCCTCAAGGACAGCTCAGCCTGGACTCTGGCTCCTCTCCTTCCATCCAGATGGGACAAAAAATATCCTGCAAGACTGAGCCAGCAAACCACACATCATTTTTCTTAACAAAACCATCATTTGCTAACAGGCTGAGATTTTCAGGATAACACTGTACAGCCACCTAATATATTATCATACTACTTGTACATTCCAGCTCACTCTTGTGCAAGCTCTTCGGGGGTAGGATTGCTCTCACTTTGCATCACATGTAATGCAAAACACATTCATTGTCTTTGCAGGGAAAAATAAGCAAATGCTTACGTTTTGTATGCTTTAGACCTTTCCTAGTTCAGCAATATATATCCTAACTTCAAGAGCAGAATATTCAGACAGCCCAGGTGCAAGACTGATACCAGTTCTAAACTTTGCAGGTCTGCAGATCTCTTGTTTTAGTCTTGTTTCTTTTTACACTGACCATTGTAATACCCTTCATCTGTCTCTGCTCAAATGGGGTGTTCATTTTCAGCAGCATGATACTTTGCAAAATGTAACCCTTTCTATGTGAAGCTTGAGTGGATAACCAGAACTGGTTAAATTGCCTCTTCTGTGATTTCTGAAGAGCTGAATGGACTACTAAAAGATGATTACCCTATTAACTTTTATTACCTCTGGCTAGAATATATCACTTACTCCCTATTCATTTGAAAGGTAGCCACAAAATTCAGTTTGGCCTAGGTGCCTAATTCTGGGTAGCTAAACCAGTTGAGACTGATCCTGCTCTTTCTTACAGTGGTTCAGTACTCCAGTGTCCTGGAATGGTGAGCCATTGTAGTTGGCAAATTGAAGGCCAAGAGGCACATATTTAAAAATATAAATATGTTTTTGTATTTATATCATTTATATATATATATATCATATTTTATGTTTTATTTATTTACATTTCTATGTTTGTATATTTAAAAATGAAAAAATTATAAAATTTACTAAACTTTTCCTAAATCTTAAATTCCTAAATCTTCTCATAGGAACAATACATTTTGATTGGAATGTGAACCCTACAGACAAGAGAAGTGGTTGGGAATTTCTGTTCTTTGTTCTCCCAAAAGATTTTGTCCATCCCTAAAACTTGTAAATTAGAAATATTGTAAGCTTTCTGCTGTGACTGCTTCCTTGGCTAGATATGACTGGAGTAACAACCAGCATAACAAGTACATGATGACATATGGGAACAGCAGTACACAAATATAGTCTGTGCAAGAGAATCCAAATCACAATCTTGGGCATTCATTGATTCAGCTAGGCTTGGCAAGCAGAATAGGGATTGATAAAAATAAGGCTGTGCCTTCCAATGCTTTTCAGGTGATTTTATGCTAAAAGAAACCTGAGGATCAGAGCAGTGAGACACGAAATGCTAAAGTCTCTAAAATCCCTGCAGGCCTTATTATGTGTGTAAGGAGACAGACAGCACGTACTTCAGGGCTGGTGAAGCTATTGCACTTGATTTAAGGGTAATTAAAGTGTGTGAGTGACAGCAGAGATGACATGTGATACATTAGACACCTTTTCTCCATATTACTTCCTGCTTGGCAAATTCATCTGCATTTTGAATGAAGAATAATGTCGCAGAGTCTTCTGCCTCTGCCCTCCAAAGCTTTCTGTTCTGCTCTTCTGTTCCTTCCCACAGCTCTCACCTGCTGTGGGATTTCAGAGAGAATATCTGGGGCTCGCTAGTAGCTGGGTCCTTAATCCTTCCATGGCTATGTCTTTGACAAAACTTGTATTCCTATCGATAGTTCCTGATCATGCTCTAGAGCATAAATATAACCAGTCTAGTGGGCCGTTGCCTACTGCTTTTGTGCAAATGCATGCAGAGGGGAAGAGATGCTGTGCTCATTGTTATTTTGAATATTCGATTTTGGAAATGAGTGAGTTTGCAGTTGTGCACACAGTACTTGCGACGCACAGCCTGAATTTGGTGGCTGACAGATAGGTGACAAACAGGCGCAGAAAGCATCACAGAAAGCTGCGCTTTCACCATCCTTACCTGTTGCTGGACATTGATCCTAAGAGCTCAGGAGACTATTGTCTAAGCCTCATCACTGAAAGATCTGTAAGAGCTTTGAAGGCCATCCATGATTGCAAATAGATGTATTTACATTAAAGTAGAAAGACAGAAAATGCACACAGAGCTGATAATTGTTCACATTATTCCATCTGCCTAATAGAACAAAATTACTGGCAGACTCGTATTCAGTGCAAGTGAAAACAAAGAGCCGAAGGCACTCACAGATACATTAGGAGGGAAGGGAAGGTTTGGGCTTTGACCTGTGACAGTCATTTGCCTCCTTTGATTGCACCTCTAAGTTGAGCTGAAGCAAACTGAAAGTAATCATGGAGTCAATGGTATGTCTCTGTGGGCAGCGGGTTGCCAAAGAGGGGGAGTGGTTCATGTGCTTACAAAGAAGGCATTTCTTTCACTGGTTCTTGACTAGAAAAGACACAGCCTACAGAGCCACGTGGGGGAACTTGGGGGTATATGCAGCCTGTAGGGGTTTTCACCCCTATGATTTAGGAAGTGAGGATTCAAGCTGCGGAAATGGTGCAGTTTGAATCAGATTGATTATGAGTGAATGATATTGCTGAACTATCCAATAAATAAACAGTGATTCTGGAGTAGGAGTCTGCAGGGAAAGAAATGTCCAATCTTTCCTCTGATAAATGTCACCCCAGTAGTATTGCTTTTATCTCCTATTTCTGGAAGTAGAACTGAGCTTTGTAGGTTAAAGAAAGGTTTGAGAGGAAATTGAGAGTCATAGAGTTGGGATCTATATTCTTTGACATGACAAATCACACCCGATCAGGGGAGTACTGTCACATCACAAAATCAAGCTTAAGATGCTTGTTCTGTTCTTTCTTGCTAATACCTGCCATAACGACCTTCCTGAGACCAGCTGTTCGGGGACAAATAGCAAGTGCCTGAAGGAAGATAGAGCAGAGGAGGGAGTGAACACAGCAGACATGGTGAAATGATCTTTAACCACACAGATTTATGAAACTACTTTGGGATAATAAGAATTTATGATTATTGTGTTCCATCGTACCCATAGGTACTTCCAGGCACCCCACACATGTACACCTGGGTTCTCCCTTTTGCTGTGTCATTTGAAGCAACATATCTGGTATGCTTCTAGCATGTCTAGCATTCAGTCTGTCTTCCAACAGATGCAGTTATCCTCCTGGCAGTGATTTCCAACGACAAAAGCTTCATGGCTCACCTCCCTTGAGTAACAGAACTGCAGTGAGGGTCTCAGCTGAGGTATTTAACAGAGGGCTCAATACCTCTGGTGGAAGGAGGGGTGCTCATACAAACCTGTAATGACTAGCTGTCAGGGAGATGCATGGTGTCCTTTCAGCGACTGAACACAAACAGATGAGGGTGACAGTGGTATTTCTCCAGTCCCTAATTAGAGCTGTGTGATGGCAGAGGCACAAATGGAGATGTTTTCCATCATCACTCGTGATGAGGGAGGTAAGGCAGAGAAGCTGCTCTGCTTTTATTAGCCCTGGGCATCCTTTGTAATGTGATATGTGTTCACCTCCTCATTTTTATCACTCTCCCTTTAGCTGTTTATCCCTTGTTTTGTTCAGTTCCGTTTCTCCTTTTGTTTATCTTCTTTCTTTACCACCTTCAAATTCTTGGCAGGAATCTGGTTTCCACTTTAGATGACTTGAGCCTCCTGTTTTTTTTCACAGCAGCCTACCCATCCCACCTGTTCAAAACTGCAGTAAACTTTAAAGACCACCTGTAGGGCTGGTATGTGTAGGTAGCTCAGTGCTGCAAATAAAGGAAGTGAAAAAATGTTGAATTGGTGAGCATTCCTAGAAAACCTAGTAACAGCTGTATTCCCAGCTCTGGAGTCTCACCTGTAGGTTCAGTGTAGGTAAGTAATCTCTTTTGGTCCATGTCATGTACAGCACTGCTTGGGCACAAGCATATCTGATGAGTTGATGGTTGGACTACATGATCTCAGGGGTCTCTCCAACCTTAATGCTTCTATGTGATGCAAAGGAGAGGGCAGGCATAGCTTTATGTCTAGCCGAAATGTGAATAAATTAAAAAGTAATAATAATAATGAGAGGGGGAATATGTACTGTTTCAAGTTCCCATGAGAGCAGAAGAGACACTCACATCTCTTCATTCATATCTCTGCCCCTCCCAACCTTTCCTAAGATCCAGTTTAGCACCTCTCTTTAGCATCAGCTGCATCTCTTTCCTCCCACACAGCATGAAAACAGAAACTCCTTATAGCTGATAGCACTGTGGAAACGGGGGAATCTCGGAACTTGTCCCCCACAACATCTCCTCCAGGAAGTCCAAGGAAACGTGAAGTCCCCCATGCTAAATTCAGAGGTTTTGGCAGATAGACAGCAGCGACAGGAGGTGGAAACAGACAGCTGTGCAGGGGAGGAAATGGCGATATAAATACAGGTTTAATTGTAGTTTAATTACAATTACTTACTAGGCAAAGTTTATTTAAATGCAGTGTAATTAGAGTGAGACCTTGATTTAATCACAGTCTTATCAGATACAGTTACTACTATTTTCCTTCGCTTCCTCCTCCTCCACCTCCTCTTACATTCTCTCTCCTGAACTTGCCCGAGGAAATTAAAAGCCAAAACTTGAGGTAGGCAGAAGGCATCCATCTTAGAAAGCTTCTGGTTTCCTGAAAATTCACTTGCCAGGTGGCTACCAGCCCAGAATTTTCTCCCTGGAAATTGTGAAACTCCCACTCTGTCCTGGCAAGCCGTTATTCTTCCTTAGCAGCTAATGATAATGGATCCTCATTAGCTAGGAATGACTTATCAGGAATATAATTCATCACTGATGGCAGACCTCATAACCCATCTGCTCACAATGAGTAAATTATATAGCCCAGTCAGAAGAGATGGATTGTTCTTTCTGATCTACCTTTGGAGAGTGTCCACATCCTGTTCCAATCAGTACGTACTTTGTCTTCGCTCCATGATCTAGGTGAACATGAGGAGAGACATTTGGGCAAAACCTCTTAAGCAGCTGACCCTACTTCTCATCATTCACTGTTTTCCCTCCTCCGCTGCTGCTTCTTCCTACACTCCTTACTTTGACGTGAGTCTGAGCAGAGCAATATTTTACCTGTTTAGGAAACAAGGACCAACATCAAACACCTCTTTCAAGCCTCAACAAAGACAGCTAGGATTAATTCTGAGGAGTAGAAGGCATTTCACCTTTAGTCTACCACAGTGCCAGCCTGGGGTGGGCAAGTCAGACTTCTGCCACTGCCTCAGCTGACAGCTGCCACTGGCACTCAAATATCTGTGTCCATTTAGGGATGCCCTGTTCCTACTTTTCGATAGTTCTGGAGAAAGCCTCCAGAGGTTCTTTACTTACCAGGTGAAATCTAGTTCCACTCTGAAGCTGTTGCCAAGTTTGCTGACTTCACTGAAAATATGATTTGCTCCTTCCATGCCAATACCGGTCAATTCATGTTGACATACTTTGCATCTCAGTCCTTTTTCCAGCAGCTCTAAACAAGGGATAGAGTGAAATGTACCCATAAAGCAGTGAAGCTCTTAATTCATTAATGCATATTTTATTCTGCCATTGAACCGCACTGGCCCTGTGTGAAGGAAAATTATGAAGTGTTTGGTCTTTGTTCAGGGAACCAAAACCAGAGACATGTGAGCTCTTCCTTCCTTCCTTTTTCTGTTGTAGTTTGCTCTGCTTTTTCTTTTTTTTCCTCCCTTCTTCCAGATGCTCCTGACATTTTAACAGACTCTCTGATCACTTCCAGGTGACCTGACCATCTTTTGTATTATTTTATTCTTGTCACAATTCATCTGGATGATAAAAAAGGAGGGAGGAGAAAAAGCAAGAAGGGGTGTTAGTTTTTACTGTCCTCCTTCTTATGGTCCTGAGAGCACATCTCTCTCCTTGTCACCCAGACTGCTGCCCTGGATGGGCAGGAGCTCTCCCCCTGTCGTATGCTTTAAGAGCAGAGGGTCACTGAGTCCTTCATAAGGTGTGAAGTGAGTGGCTGTGAAACCTGTTTAACCTCTCACTGCAGTGTTTTGCTGGGCCTAACGTTTCAGATCGCAGTAAATCTGTGCCAAATGGATTTTTCCTTTGGCTTTAATATTAATTTGGCATAGAAATTTTAATAGGAAGATGCATTCACTTGTCATCCTGAGAATGCCAGGTGGGCAAAAGTAAAGTAGGAACAAACACAGGGAAATAGATTCAAAGTGTTGGGGGAGAGAAGAGAGGAGAGACGGGAGGAGAGCAGGAAAGGGGAAAGGGAGAGGGAAAGGGGAGTGGTAGTCACTGCAGCATCTCTGTTTGAAGATGAGTTTCTCAGATAACAGCAGCTCAGTACAGCTCCCGCCCTTGCAGCAATGAGCAGCTAGCACAAAGCAGGGAAGTAAATAAGCCTAGGAAAGAGTCTTTGACCCTAAGGTACTTGTACCCTCTTAAAGTTCACATCTCACATCCACCTTCCCAGCAAAACAAATAAATTAATCAGTGATTTGTAGAGCACAACCCGGTAAAAAAAAGGAAGTGATAGTTGTGGTCCAAAATCCACAATTAGATCCTGGTGCTGTGGATGACTGAGAGAAAGGGATAGAGTCACGTCAAAGAGACAGATACCAGTGCTTAGATAAAGAGATGGTGTGCAGAGATACAGTAAGTGCTGCAGATAGATGACGAGCGTTAGATGGAGTGGATATACAGTTATAATTAAAGAGATGGATACTATGAGTGTGCAGGGGGAGATACCTTGGACAGATGTACTGTGAATAGATGTTGCAGGAAGAGGGATATTGTCAGATAGAAAGACACTGCCTGGGAAAAAAATGGATGAGGCATCAAGTAATAATATATCTAGGCACATAAAGATTGATCCTGTTAATAAATAAATGCTATAAATAAATACTACAGAAAGATATTTCAGAAGCCTACCATCTATGAATATTTGACACACACATCCAAGAAAGTGCATAGTACCTCATCCAAAATGAAGGTAACCAAGTAGCTACTAGGTGTGTGTACAAATCATGCTGTTTAAATATTTAAGAGATGTTAGCAGCTGCAGCAAAAACAGCAATTTATCACCTGATTCAAAGCTTGTTTCACCCCGATGGACACGTCATTGATGGCCTGGCAAGAGTATGGCAGAAAAGGCCAGGCCAGCAGGTAGACAATTAGGTGCTGAAGAAATACTGAGTAAGTAAATAGGAAATACGTTGCTTGGATTTCAGAACTGGAAACAGTCCAAACTCTGGGTATGACTCTAATATCCATGTTTACAATTAGATGACATTTCAAATTCGTTTCCAATGCTAGGCACTGGCCTGGGCCAGGCTTTATGGGCTGGTCTGGCCCATGCTACTACTATCTTCCCACAAGCCCATTCAGGATGCTTCTTTCCCAGCTCTCCTGTTATCTCATTGAGAGGTACCACAGAGAGCAATTTAAAGTCCCACTACTGAGTGTCACGGCAGCAACACGGAGCATCCTATTCTCCTATAATTCATTTTGGACAGGAGTTCTCATCTACCTGATCACCCGTTCCTGCTGAGATTGTCAGACCATGTGGTCTGATGTAGTCTGGTAACTGCTGCCCAACTTGAGAGCCATCCCAAGGAAACTGGTCCTGTTGTGGTCCCTTGGCCAGCAGGGATGCTCATTTTGGGGCTATCAGTCTCTGCTTAGCATGTGTTATCACACTGCCACTGACGCCGACGAGTTCCTTCTCATGGCCCTGGAAGGTGCCCTCCAGGCCACTGCTGTGCTGCTTGCTCAGCACCGTATGTGCTCTGAGAGTTTATGATGTATCTCAAAGTCAATCTGGCACTTGTCAGAGTTGGTTTGCTCACCTCGTTTTCTCTGTGACCTGAACACCACCAGTATGCACAGAGGTAGAAAGACAAGCACGTTAACCTCAGGTCTTCTGCTCTAACTGCACCTCCTTACCACTACAATTAATGATTCAAAACAGTCCTAACCACAAGCAGTTTAATTCTTGTTCTTGATATGACAAGCATTCTATTAGATATATGTTTTCTGAATCATTTGATCTAATGTGTGCTTGTAAAGCCTCACAGATATAACTTCACCAACTGTCTTTTATTTTGCTATGGATGCTGCCTTCAGGGCCCAAACCCTAGTTTGTGGGGAGAATATTATATATATATATTTAATGACTTCAAACACCAAATTAAATTTGAAATTAGCATTGAACTCTACCATCCATTTTCAGTAATGATGCTTAATATTATTGTCAGAACCGAGTGCTTTACATGGTAGGTGCCAATTGTGTCTTGTTCAGGAAGCCATCCAAGGGCTCTTGGGTACCACATGCTGGGAAAGTGATTAAAACTCTGCCAGGTTAAGTGAGAAGAGTATTTTTGGTTTTTCCCTCTTCCCTTCATTTCAGACTTTTTTTTATCATCCAGTTTCTATCTCCAAGGATATATCTTGTAATAATAATTGCTTGTTATCAGTGGATATTTTCCAGTACAGCAAAGATATCTAAATCCAAAGTTTCCAACAGAGGAAATTGATGGGTCTGAGTTTAAGGAGTACTAGGTTAATCCATCTCAAAGGAGATCCTTTGTAAGAAGTGAAATGTTAGGCATTTCCTGACCATAGGGAGCGGTGTGGGAGTAGGGCATGCCAAGCTGCTGAGAGGGGCAGACCTTGAAAGCATCAAGGGCATAGACAGCTCAGGAAATGTTCTTCTTCCTTCGTTGTCTCCCCATGGCCTTTTTTTTGCATCAGAAATGTCTGGAACTGCATGAAAAAGCGGAAGGAGGCAGTTTGGAGCAGCAGACAGGGAGCAGCAGATTTGGGTTTGTTGTACATGGCTCTGTTCCGCTGTCATCGCAGAGCTCTGAGTGCATTATTTACTCCTTTGTTTAATGAATTCACCCTCATCAGCCTAGGTTAGTACGATCCTAATTGTGGGAGTGTATTTAACTGCTGGCTTTGTAGGAAACAGTTACAGTAAAAACTGCACTGCAGTGATGTCTGCATCTCGCACCATGCCTTGTTGTATGGCCCATCCCCAAATAAAGTATGTAAGGCTGGCGTGAAAAGTGCCATAGGCTCTCAGTGGTGTGATTGCCATTTCACAGCACTTCTCAGTCACAAGCAAACCAAGAAATACTCTGAGTATTAAAAATCAAGGTGTTGAGCCTTGTATCTTCATCAAGCTTACACACAGGGCGTATTTCTTATATTGTACATCCCTAAAATCATTCCACTGGCTGTTCACTGAATCTGAAATTCTTCACTTTCATTTCTAAAAATGACAAGCTTTTCTCTGCTTCAGAAATAGCTGTGGAATTAGTGGTGAAAGATGCTGTTCAGGAGCTCAGCTGCTTGGTCGGACAGTGCAGCTGCAAGTGCATCAACAGACCTTTCCCCGTGTAAATCATCAGAATGCTTCCCTTGTTTCAGGGGTGTTTTAGGCTGAGAAGCCTGTATGTAAAGTAAATGCATTGTTATTTAAAGCGATTCGTATTGTTGGGAAGCCCAGAAAGGTAAGCTGATTGGTGGCTAAGCAATGGAGTGTAATAGCCCTGAAAAAACTGCTGTATAATAACAGCTTTGATTCCTTGCAGGATAAAGCCGTATAATGTTGCCATCCTTCCTGTACCTTTCATGTGTACAGCACTTCATATACACTAAGTGTATTACTTTGTCATCTAAACTGATATCTAGTTTGATCCTCCTGGGCTTTGCTAGCCCGCTTGTGAGAAGTATGAAGTTTTCAAACAAAGTTTTAGGCTTAAGGTAACATCTAAATTATAGATTTCTGAAATCGCCTTGGCAGTGTTTCTTGATAGGCTGCTTTTGGAGCTAAGCTGATAACCCATCTTGCCTCTGAGATGCTTTTTTCTCCTTGATACTGAATTGCCTGTATCATGCACCATTAAATCTGACACAGTTTATCTGCAGGTTGGCTGTGCAGAAAAGAAGAAAGTCCAGTATAAGCTTGGCAATCTCACGGTAAAGTCAGCAGCAGTCTGTCTTTGCTGCACCTGCTCTACAGGCCTATTATCTCTGCCATTGGAGAGCCTGGGTTCCTCAGCACCTTCCCCTTCCCCTTCCCCTTCCCCTTCCCTTTGCCTTTGCCTTTCCCCACTCCCTTTTCCTTTTCCTATTCCCTTTGCCTTCCTTTTCCTTTCTTTCCCTTCCTTTCCCTTCTTTTCCTTTTTCCCTTCTCTTTTTTCCCCCTTCATCATTGTGAGTTAATGGCTGTAGAAGAATTATTGCAGTACCCATGTAAAGCTGCTGCAGCAAAAATTGCTATTAAAAAAAATGATGTTACCTTGATGTGATGGAGAAAATTGAGAAGGAAAAAAGACTGTATATAGCATAGTAGTCAGGAACCCTGTATACATAAGTGAATATAGCCTTCCCAAATGAATCCTCTTTGTAAAGTGTATATGCATAGTCCAGCACTTGGATTTGTTTATTTGTACTGGAGAATATAATTTTTGTGGGCTTTTTCAATGCCTTAGGGGACAGTCTGTGAGCCAGAACATCTCATGGTCTGGTCTTTTTCTGATGTTCATGTTCCTGGAAGACAGAACCCACTGTGAGAAGAGCAGATGTCATTTTATGCTGGTACAGTAAGCAGCTTCCTGAAGCAAAGGTACAAAAAATGGAGCTAATAAAACATAAATACAAAGGCAAATGCCAGGAAATACAAGATTTACGTATTAATGAGGTTTTCAGCTCCAGTGAAACCAGCAGAAGTCCTCAGCCTTTCTATCCTTGAGCTGGTTGGCTGTTTTTTTGTTGTTGTTGTTTGTTTGTTTTGTGCTGGACATACTAGCTGGACAGCTTAAAATCAGAGGCCAGGCTGGGCACAGAAAATCTGGCAGCTCGCAACAGTTTCTTTCTCATCTGAATAATCTCCCCCCCTTTTTTTTTTGCATTCACTTGTTTCCAACACTGCAAGAATTGTAACACTTCTGTTTGAAATACGACCTGGCAGCTAATCCTTGGTATTACTGCACTCCTCCCTCCTACTGATGTCAGCAGGAGTCCTACATCCTCATCTTTCCCTCGGCTAAACTCCACATTCTTGTCTGGCAGAATTGTGAACGGTCACTTCTTTCCCCAGTGGATCTGGAAACTTGGTATTTTCTTTGCTGAAATCTTGGTTTGCCGAGAGGAGCTTTTGGACTGGATCCATCCAGGTTGTTAGTGGGTAATATTGATGATAGGTGGACGGTTGGACTAGATGATCTCAGAAGCCTTTTCCAGCCTTAATGATTCTATTTTCATACTGTTTCTGGTAGAGAGAGAGGCATTTACATAGAAGAGGTAATTAAATAGCTTGGACCCTTGTTTACACTAGACAGATGGCAGAGGGCTTAGCTGCACCTTGTCTCTACCCCCATATGATGAACTTGCTGCTCGGGTGGAATGATGGAGCCTGCTCTCTCCACATTGCTGAGGAGCTGGGGCAAAGAGAGAAGAGCAGTTTGCCCAAAGTGACAGTGAGCCTGCCGAGTGCAGAGCCTTTATCTTGCAAACACAAGTGTTTCAGCCTCATGATTCAATTTTCCCTTGATGCACACTCTGACACATCTTTTCAGCCTCTTACTTCGCACACAAGAACTGACCTTTTATTGTTTTTGGTTGTAAATCAGAGGGTGACATTACATCCTTAGGGTGGTTCTCTGTGAAGTGATTGTTTCACTGCTCTGCAAGCTGTGTTCTAATTTGCTCCATCCATCCAAATACACATCCCATTTTGATTAAACAAATACTTTCATCGGTTTATGATGCTTCAGCTTTCACTCTGAATATGCTGGTTCCCGTGATGTGTTGCATTCTTTTAAGAACTGTAATGGGAACTCATATATGCATACATAAATACATAAACACATAAATTCACATACAGAAACAGTAAGAAAATATAATTGCTTTTTATTATTTTTTTTTCAGGTAAAGCACATAGAACACTTTGGCAGGCATTTGAAAATTGATTTTTATAAAATATTCAGGAAATACTCATTTTAGTAGAGACTTCAAAAAACGTTCCCTGCTGAGAATTGATAGATGTTACAATCTACAAATTGATTCATTCCAAAGCACCATCTCAGTGTTATACAGGTGGCAGATTGTTAAAAAGCTACAACTGGAATAGAGGGAAGTGTTAGGAGATCGGCTGTACAACGAACAGCAATGGCAGCTCTTCTGTGTTCTTTATGATGTTCGTTTTGCACTGTGATGCCATCTACGTGGATGACAGCAACTTGTTGCTTTTCCTCTTTGGTCTGTTTTCTGGGAGTTCCGTACTCCTGACTGGTCGGTCCTTCTGGCACCGAAAATCCTTTAAACTCTGTTTGAGTTCTGCAGTAGGATGAAGGTTGTGTTGCATGATTATGTTAGCACTCAGTGCCCAATGTTCTTCTTTTGTGCTAAATCACCAAAATCCTTCACTGTGATTCCTGACAGGCAAATTTTGGGAGGCAAGGAGAGGATAATGAAATATTTGCTATTCTTCATGAAACATCTGGCAGGGCTTTGGCAAGATCAAGGAATTAGAAAGAGTTGCCACTGCTGTGCTGCCTCTGACATTTTTTGTAATCCTTAATGGAGTCCAAAGCGTATGCAAATCAGCTGCATAATGAATGAGGTTAAGTAAGGTTCTGGAGCTGGTGCCATATTGTGGTAAAAACATAATTGATCAGAATGTTTTGAAATACGCTGAACACGAGTGTTCAGATTTGTTTTATCTGAATCTCCTTATTTCTGAAGGAAGATTTAGGATGAGGGCAGAAGCTGAAGTTTTAACTGTATCTATTCTTGGTTATCTGTGATCACACATAGTTCATCAGATGTTTCTGCCATGAGCTCCACTTCAATTTGCTTTCAAAGCAAAACCTTGCCTTCTTTGCTTTTTATTGTTATTGACGTACACACACACACACTCTTTTCTAATTATATTGGCTAAACACCTCTGTTCTCCCCAGGAAGGATGAGACATCAAAAGTTATGTATCAGTCTCATAACTTTTTAAGCTACAGGAAATTGCACAGTTCGGTCATGATGAACGTGCTTACATTGAAATGTATAACTTTTGGGGTGACAAATGTGTGTTGGATTCATTTCAAGAAATCTGTGATAACGCAGGAACTTGTGGAGGTTACTCCATGACATGGTTTTGATGACAGATATCCATCAGACTGGAACCTACTGGGCTTTGTCACCATGTTGGTCTGAAACTGTTTGTTTTCAGAATGCTCCAGAAATTTTTCAGCGACCCTTAAGCGGAGATTTGCTTGAAGGCTTTCTTTGTAGAGCAGAATCCAGTCATCAACCAGCTGTTGAACCCCTCCATGAGGCCAGACCCTCTCCCGTCTCTGGACACTCCAGCTCCTGAATCATCCTTTCTGCTGGAGTTCAGTGCTTTTAATCTTGGTCATCGTTTACCTCTTTGAAGACACCATTTCTAAAACAGTCATTCTTTACTTTAAAAGGTACAGGAATGAGCTGGCTTCATGTGGAACAGGAGTAAATCCATATTTCCCTACAGTGAATCAAAGATTTTATTTCACCTTTGCCACACAGTTTTGCTTTTAGCTTCTAGCTTAATCTCTCAAATAGCTGGTAATAACACTTTCTGTTGCAGACAACCATTCCTGCCTGCCAGTTGAATTTCCTGTCTATATCAAATCCTACCCAGATGTTCTGAGTCTCCCTTCTGTTGACCTGCTGCTTTGCCAACGCTCACCTGAAGACTAGAGTCAAAGGACTGATTTGCCCTGGTCAGTAGCCAGCACTTTCCCTGTGGTTACTTCCACTTGAATTCAATAGCATCAAGGTTCAGTGATCATCTACTGTTATCTCTCAGCTACCTGTAGGGGTATCTCTTGAGACCTCCTATGTCTTGTAATGAAAACTGTGCTCTGAATAGAGAATAGGCAGTGTAATTGTGTGGCTGTGCAGGTGTGTTGGTGTCTGAGTGTGTGTATATACATGCCTGTGTATCTATTTATCATTCATTATAAAAGGTGGTAATCTACTTTGTGTGTTTTTTTATACATATCTATATTCACACACATACACTTAAATACATTTATGTATGTGTATACATATAGATTCTCTGAACCATACAGTGGTTGTCAGATAAAGAAATCACAAAGAAAAGCTAGTAAAACTGAGGTTGTTTTCTCCTTTAGGCGGTACAGTGGTTGAAGTTTAATCATTTACAGCAGTTTTTAGTTCAGTCAGGTAGTGCATCAATCCTCTTGTATGCAAGAAAATATTTACATACATGGTTATCTGTTCCAAAAATACCCTGTACATAACATACATATGTGACTAAGGCACAGACTGGAACTGTCTTGGCTATCTTAAAACATTCTGCTTTCAAAAATCCCAAATCCTTTAAGTCTCTCAGAGACAACTAAGGGATATATACATATGGAACTTGGACTTTTAAAATTAAATATATAGAGCCAGTTACAAACTTGGATGAAGTCAGTGGAATGATATGAATCTGCACCAAGGGAAACAAGAACCCAGGAGAAGCTGCATTCCTCTACATTATTTATTCTCAGCAGTGCAAACTTTCAGCATCTAAGCAGAAACCTTTCTGCATTTCTTTCTTTCCTGCAGTGTCAACATCTCAATTACTGGAAGCACCCAAAAGCAATTACGATTCCAATAATCTCTTTGTATTACAGTGGCTGGACTACTAAGTATCATCAATAACTTGATTATCATTTTGAGAAGAAATTGCTTGGGGTAGAGACTCTGTGAGCAAAGCTCCCAAACACTTTCCAAATCATATTTTCAGCATCTCTCACATTATTCAGTGTTTTAATGAGTTCCAGTAGTCCCATACGGGGGAACTTCACTGCTCACATTTCCACAGGAAGCGTAAGCTGTGCAAAGTCAAAATGTTATCGGTTTTAGAAGCATTTCTTTTGATTTTTAAAGTCAGAGTGAAACCCAAGCCACCGTCAGTGCTGCATGGTGGATATTAACCCATCTATTTTATGTCACCCATCTTTTATTTCCTGCATCTACCTCCCATTTTTAATGAACGTAACAAGATTACAGCAGATCAGATTTTGAACTCTTTACTACAAGCTGCTTCATTGGAGCTGGCCATAAATTTCTCTTAGTGTAAGACTGCACAATCTATCCAATGATGGCAGAACATAGCAATGAGCAGTTTTACAGTTACTTGTCATGTAAGAACCTTTGATCGATTTCAACAGAAGATCTGGTTGGGCTGTCTGCAGGCTGACCCAGATTCTGTGTGGTATTTTTCTCTTAAATAAACAAGTTTTAGTGTAATACGGATCTGGAAAACAAGACCAGACTCAGTCTTTCACTAAACAGCTCAACTCAGGCTCAGTCACCCAACAGTGCCTGATTATATCAAGTGTCTTAGAGTCATAGAACCATAGAATTGTTTGAGTTGGAAGGGACCCTTAAAGGCCATCTGGTCTGACTCCCCTGCACTGAACAGGGACACCTACAGCTGATCAGGTGCTCAGAGCCCCATCCAGCCTGACCTGCAGTGTCTGCAGGGATGGAGCACCCACCTCCTCTCAGGTCAAGCCTTCTTATAAAGGTATTCAATCTGCTTAAACTTGAGTTCCAGGTCTTGAGCTCTGTTGTCTTAAGATTTGTCCTAATTCTTAAGAGCACAGTGCTGTGCAGATACAGGCGGTCAAGTCTCAGATTTTCTTCAGGGATGTCTCACGTTCCCAGGGAGTTGCTAGAGAAAAAAAAAGTGCTGGATGGTATTCATAGATAAATAAATTGTTCCACAGTTGTTTGGGGTGGCTGAAATTTTTTTGATGTGACTTTAAATTCAGCAGATCACATGTGTAGTGTGTCTGGAGATTCAGCAGGCTTTGGCATGCTTACACCCATATTTAGGTTCAGATTTAATTGACTTCTCACCATTAAGCAGAAGTTTTGCTTAGTACCTTGATTTAGCTTTCCAGTGCTGCTGGAGTTGCAGTTGTTTTATTCACATCTACCTTTTCAAGCAGCAGATTTATAAGATCTTTAGTGTCTTATTCAAGCCAGGTAATATACTACATAGAAGAGGATAGGGCATCCTAACAAAACAAAGTGAATATACAAGTTTACAAATCTCATCTAAACTGCATGCAAGATTTTTATTTTATTTTGATGCTTTTCTCTGCTGAAATGTAAAAGACAAAACCTAAGAAGTTGTGAAGGGAGAGAGAAAGAAAACTAGTTATCTTTGGGATCTGCAGCAACTGCCAGAGCTCCATTTCATGGCTGATTTGCATCTGTTCAAGTCAGTTGGTTTTATTAATGCTTACAAGCCTACAGCTACAGATGCATTATTAGCACTGCAGTGATATATAGATTGGTTCTCCATTAAGAAGAAATTAATGATTTTTCATAAGACCAAATCCACAGCTTTTGGCTTCTCACCAGCTTTTCCATCCTGCAAGTCTAAAGATCAGCTCATGAGTTTTTTATTAGTATTAGAAGCATACGTGGACTTGAATGGAGATATCTGGAATCTAGGCAGGCCATGTAATCAACAAATAGTAGAAACACACCCAGTTGTCCTCTACTCAAACTCACCTTTCACAGAAGGATTACAGCTGTACTAATAACACGCTGTAATTCAATTAAATGCAATTCCTCCTGTTCAGACAAGGCTTTTTAGTCTTCCAGACATATAATGAGAAGTGTGTGCTCAACTTTCCGTCTGTTCTTGACGCAGTTATCAACCATCTTCTCACCAATGGACAGAATGGAAGCAGACATTTCTTACAAGACAAACACAAATTCTGCTGGCTACAAGCAAAATGCTGTCCAGGGCTAAATTGTTGCAAGCCTGAATGAACATTAGGGGACAGCATTGGCCAGGAGTCAGCCTGTTTCTTGCTCTTCACACTCTTTTTTTGTTTGTTTGTTTTATTTTCAAGTTGTCTTCCTTTCTCTCCAAGTGATAAAGCCCCACTTGCTTCTTACATATCTAACTGGTGCACCAGACATTCATTTTTAATCTGGCCAAATCAATTATAAATATTACAGCTTGCAATTACCCTGGGAACTCCTGAAAAACTAATTAGTACAAATCTCAGCAATGAATTACACCTTTCTCTTGGCTGTTTGCAGCAGGAAGAAAAAAATAAATAAAAGGAAAAAAGTACACTCAAAGAGGCCAAACCTCTCTCAGCCATAGCAAACAGAATTTGAGGCAGTGTTTAATTATGTTCATATCGTTCATGAAAGGATGGGCCACAGTGGGCTGAAAGCCAGGGCACCTGGCATTGCCTAGGGCTTAGGTTGCATTTTCTCAGATGTTGTAAGATGTGGAAATCCTTGGCAAAGTGTCATTGGAAAAGCAGATCTCGTGGGAGCCTACGACGTTCACATCATTCGTGTTTACTGTGTAGCAACAAAGGAGGCAAATGCAATAGTTCTTTAAACTGGAGCCATCTTGCATCAGCTCGTAGTTAATTTCCTCCCTTGGCGAGGTCAGGAACTAAACATGCCTTGTCTGGCTTTTCTCAGGCAGGACGTGAAGCCAGGCTGCTCCCTGAGGAGCTCCTGAACTACTGAGATGGAATTGGAAAGTCATAGCAAGATGTGCACCAGACCTTGTAGCAATTGGATCGAGACACAAAGGGCAGACCAAAGGCCTTCTTCATTGGCATCTTGTTGCTGTAGGGTTTTTCTTGCCCTAGGTGTAATTACCTAAAAGCATCATAGTTGTTTCACTTATCTCCTAGAATAATACTTTATGAAGCCATTAAAGATAGATTTGTGCTCTGGGATAGCTGTGGCTGCTTTAGATTCATTTTAGATTCATTACAAGATTTTGGAAGCGGTGCTCCTGTAAAATATGTTTAATAAAACATATGAATTCCTCAAAAGCAAGACCA
Source organism: Lagopus leucura (assembly GCF_019238085.1). NCBI lineage: Eukaryota > Metazoa > Chordata > Aves > Galliformes > Phasianidae > Lagopus > Lagopus leucura. The sequence goes on along the minus strand of NW_024962269.1, from coordinate 10,943,184 downwards.
TGCAACATCACACACTCTTAGATTCAGTGACATAGGTGGAATTTTAATGAAAAATAAAGGAAGGGCAAAGCAATTCCAGTTCACTGCAGAGAGGTCATAAGAGCTGCAGGACACTTTCCTTACCAGTATGTATATAGCAGTCCATATAGTTGGTACAGCTTTGCTGGAAAATGAGAGATAATCTTTCCATAAGGTCAGGAAACTGGCTGGATTCTCAAATCCCTGTGTGAGTGGAGAAAAATGCCCTATACTTTCAGGTGAATGCTGTAATTGCTGGGAACTTGGCCTGTTTGTGCTGAAATAAAATCTTTTTCTTTTTTTTTTTCCTGTTTTCTCACAGTAAAATGTCTGATATCTTGAAAATTTATAAGAAAGCCATTTTCTGTCTTATTTCAGTCTATGAACTGTACCATAGATATGCTTGGCTCCTTATGCACGGCTATATCCCTGTCTTGGAGAGCTTCCAAAGGATTAGGGCATATCATGATGGAGAGAAGGTTTAGAGGAAGAAGGGAATAGTGCTATGGATAGGATGATACAAAGCTACCAGGATGCTATTTTTCACTGCAGAGAAAAGATAAAGGCATGATTATTTGTTGGTACATCTTCACAGGGAGGCTTTGATATCCGCAGTCAGTGCTGGTCACCAGACTTGGAACTTTCCTCCTTTTTGTCTGATGCATTTAAACATTCATTTTGTAGATTTGCATTGGCAAGACTGCAGCAAATTTCACAAGAATGAGCAGAGCCAGATATATGTACCAAAAAAAGTAAATGTTCCGTTTTCTTCTCTACGACACTGCAACTGCTAGGCAAGTCAAGTGAAGGTCAAGCAGCAATCCTGAACAATAGTCAAAGATTCCCTAAGAGGGACAGTTGTCAATGCCCATTCTTTCCAGAAGAAAAAAGATTCTATTTTGAGCCATCAGTAGAATAAACAGATAGCAAGTGACCTGCTGCACTGTGAGTGAAAAATCCCAAGGAATTACTTATGAAATCTCTGTATTTTTCCCAATGTCCTGGAAATGTACGTGCATTTGAAGGAGAATTATGTATTGGAGAGAAATCATCAGTCATCCCCCATATACATCATGTAGCTGTATTTTATCAGCCAAAGCCATACTGCGTTTTCTTGAGAGGTTTATGGGAAACACCTGAATGAGTTGTTTTCTAGCCATACCAGAAAGCTCCAGTCCAACTGACTTATAAAGAAGTGCTGAAATTTTTCTTTAGGAGGAAGTTTTTCACACAGAGGGTGGTGAGGCACTGAAACAGGTTGCCCAGGAGGTTGTGGATGCCCCATTACTGGAGGCCTTTAAGGCCAGGCTGGATGTGGCTCTGTGCAGCCTGCTCTGGTGGTTATCAACTCTGCACGTAGCAGGGGGTTGGAACTAGATGATCAATGTCCTTTTCAACCCAGGTCATTCTATGATTCTCCCCATGTTAAGTCAGGAAAAAAAGAAATATATATGTATATGCATTTATTTATTTATTTTACAGAGTACCAAAGCTTGCTTTCTTTCCAAACCCCAGCAAACAAACAAACACGCCCACATACAAAAGCAGAGCTAATTAATATCAAGTCACATCTCAATGATTATGCAAATTAAAAGTAAAAACAAAGAAATTCTGTTTATCACATAATAAAGTTGCAAATTGCTGTTGTGTCTCTCTCATCAGCTGCAATAGACGAGGGGCTACGAGGCTGTAGGTTTTGAATCAGTAAGTCAGTCAACACGTATACATGTTTCGTGATACTTGGGGATTGTTGGCTGTAGATATATGAACAGCCTTCACTGCCCCCCTTCTGCACTGTGTTCACGTTCAGTGGTATTCACGGGCTATATTTGTCTTGGAGTTCTTTAATGTAGTGTCTTTGGTTTTCCTCATTGTTTACATTCTGTAAGAACAACATCATTATTCTTTGGTAAATCTGTTTCATGTCCCCTGGGTGTTTTGTTTGTTTGTTTGGTTTTTCTTTCTTCTTTTCTGAGGGAAGATTTTTTTTATTTTTTTTTTAATTTTTTTGCAGTTCTTAAAAATCAGATTAAAGCAAAAATACCAAGAACCTGCTCCTAACAGAAAATCTCTTTTATTAAGACCCTCTTAAATTGTGTGCAGTTGCCATTTCTGTTCATAACCATACTTCACTATTTGCATTGTCTCTTAAAGAAGCTGGTCTTAGTGACCAGCATCTAATGCTTTTGGCAGCTTTGGTTAGTGGGTATCTTACTGGCTTGCCAGGAGTGTTGCGTGCCACCACCTCTCCTCTTTCAGAAGCAACTCTAACCTGCTCTTTGAAATAACCCATTTGTATTGCTTTGTTATGTGTTTTAAATCTTCCTGCAGCAGAAAGTGAGTCACTGTGATGGAAAGTTCCACGTGGTAGAGAGATGCAGCCAGTTTGTATAGTTTGGTAGTGTGACAAAGAAAGAGCCTTTCAACTTCCAAGCCACCAGGGTTATTGCAGCGTCTCATTTGCAAGTTGCCATTTGCCATCTATTTACTGTTTGGTAGCTCATTAGGTGATTTGTGGCAGTGACACTGGCACTGTTAGTGGTGGGTAGCAGACCAAATTGGAGAAGTCACCACTTAGGCCCTTGTTAATTGGCTTGCTCATTCACTGTCACAACAGATAAGCAACTTGCAGAGCAAGAAATCCTTCTTTCATGGCCTCTAAATCGTCTGGCCACATGCTCCCACATGGGGAACCTCTCTCTGCAGTGTACATGTGCAAGTACTGAACTGTCTGAGTTTTTTTGTGTTCTGTGTAGGTAATCAGCATGGCAGGAGGCATCTTGGAAGGCAGAGTTTTTGAAGTCTTTTGCAAAGGTTTTATGCATACGTACTTTCTAAGGACTGTCTGTTTAGTCTTCAGTGTAAGGCAATGCATGTTTGCCGTGGTTTTCTCTTTCATCTTCTGATTTTTGACTTCCCAGTTTCCCCGTCACAGTAAAGTCTGTTTGTGCTCTCTTCCTCTTTTAGACAGAAATCCACTCCTAAAATCATTTTACGCTATCAACTAAATGCCGAAGGTCCTCTGTTAATGGGGTTCCCAGATTTCAGTAATAATAGGGCTTTTTTTTTAAAACTGTTATCCTTTTAATGCAAATGTGTGACATTCAGTTCTTAGATTGAAAACTGAACTGTTGTTCCATCTGTACAATAGCACGGAGCTGGGCGGCAGCTACGCTCTGTCTCAGTGGCATCAGCAGCTCCTTCCAAACATACAAGCACAGTACTGAAAGCAGATACGCTCAGGACCTTTTTGATTGCAAAGCATCAAAAGCTTAAAAATGAAAAATTGAGTTCCCCAGAGTTTACACAGCTTTGAACATTATCATAGGTACTTTGTATTGTGGTAATTCATGCCATTCTTACATCTGAAAAAAATAAAAAGGGAAAAATCAAAACCACTGGTCAGACTCAGTATACTGAGACCACTGCTTGTTCCTGTTTGTGCTGAGAGGATTGTTGTCCTGGTTTGTTTTGTTTTGTTTCATGTTACATACTCAGTTTTAGTGTGAGTTCTTCCTGACCTAGATTTCTGGGCAGACTGAAGTGGAGCCAAAAACTGAAAAAGTGCATAATTATTCATTTATTTATTTTTAAGCTATACAGCTCTATTAAGCTTTCAGAGAATCCTTTATAGCCTGCCTTTGAAGTAAACTAAGCTAGAGATCAGCCAGAGAAGAATTGGGTTGACGCTGCATGGTTCTGATTGCAGATAGTCTGTGTACAGTTAAGATCTGGATACTCAGAGGTAGGAAGAGGTTATGCTTTTTTTGGACTGCAGAGAAGAGGGGGAAGAGATCAATACATCCAAGAGAAATACTTTACACCTTTGGTATGTTCTGAAACCTCAGATGCTGGCACTGCTGTGAAACAGCTAAGAGCTGGAAGATTATTCCAGTTACTGACATGTAAATGAGCAGACCACACATTAAATCTGTATATACTCCATCTGCCAAGCCATTCATTCTTCCCAACTTGGGACAAATTAGAAACTCTGGCCCAGTGGCGGAAGATTATTATTCCTTTCCCAGTCCCCCAAAGCAATACATTCTCTCCTTTGAGTCTGATTGAAAACACTGACCTGGAGGTGAAAAACACTGTATCTGTCCCCCTGATTCATCCAGACTCTGACCTAGGCAGCAGTGAAACCACAGGCTTCTTTCTGGTCTCAAAATATTACCCATCTGCCCTCATGGACTGAGGGCCAAAACGGAACTAGACAAAAAGAACTCATGCCCTAGAGCCACCTAGTCTAGTGGTTACAATTTTGTCATAAATATTGCATTAGACTAACTTAATAGAAAATGTATTGAAAGTGAATGTGTAAATAAAGCCTACAACCACTCCTGTAAGTAAATGGCAGGAGGCTGTGGCAATGTAACCTACCCTTCTGAGAGCCAAAGGACCCGTGGCATCAATTCAGAGTCTGTCCTCAGCTATTCTGACTTGCTTCTGATTTTGGCCCTTCTTCAGTAAGTTGTGCTAGCAGAGCTTTTTCATATTCCTTCCAAAACACATGGAGTCATAGAATGGCTTGGGTTGGGAGAAACCTTAAAGATCACTGAGTTCCAACCCCCTGCCATGGGCTGGGTCACCCCACCAGCTCAGGCTGCCCAGAGCCTCATCCAACCTGGCCTTGGGCACCTCCAGGGATGGGGCACCCACAGCTCTGGGCAGCTGTGCCAGGGCCTCACCACCCTCTGAATGAAGACTTTCTGCCTAAAATCTAATCTAAATCTTCACTCTCTTAGTTTAAAGCAATTCCTACTTGTCCTGTCATGGTCAAACCATAGGAGAGGTATTCCAGCCTGCTGATGTGTCCTCCTCTGGACCTGCTCCACCAGTTCCACATCTTTTTGTGTTGGGGGCCTTTACCCACTGATGCCATCGCTCCATCATAGAAGGTCACCACCAGGTTGGACAGGCACAATCTTGGTGCCCTTGGTGACACCATGCTGGCTGTAGCACAAGCGCTTTTGGTGTTTCTGCCCAACTCTGGAAGTCCCTAGAAGTCTCAGCTTTTCTGTTTGTGCTTCTTCTTGTTAGCAGTGCTCTGAGCTTGCACAGAACAGGAGGCAAAGATACCAAAGCATGTCAACCACCTGGATTAATTAGGTCATACACTACCAATGGATCTACAATGAAGTGGATGATTATTAAACCAGAAACCTTGTGGAAACTGGATACCTCCTCTATTACATTTCAGCTTCCTTAACCTTATAAGTGCCTCAAGGCAAGAACAGTGTTGTGTGTGTATAAAGCACTTTACATTAACAATAGCAGGAATAATAACAATATTAATGTGTTTCTCCTTTGGGGTAGGTAAATATCACTCTTCATTTTACAGCTGATGAAACAGACACAAAGACATACAGGATCATGCTCAGTGCCAATTCATGCTTCATTAACAGACCCAAGACTGAGCCCAGGAAATGGATTTCCTTGTTCCTTGCTTTTACCATTAGATAACACACCCTCCTTTGATGACATCCAGTCTCTCTTGTGATTTTTTTTCTGCAGAAGGTACAGCAACAGCAGCCTGGAGATTGAAGATGAACCTCCTTGTGCGGAAGAAATCGATTATAACACTGACAGTTGCTCTGATGGCGAAGGGGACTTCTCAGAGCTAGACCAAGAGATCCAGGAGTGCCTCTCATGGGTGGAAGTAGAGGCAGAAGATGAGGGAGAGACAACAGGACAGACATGCAGCTCCAAAGCTCTCAGGGGGCTTTACATTTCCAACCAGCCAGCATCCAGCAACACGGCTCTTCCTCTGAGTTCTGCGCCGCTTGGAGCATACAGTGGGTTTGAGAGCAGCCCTGCATGAGCAAGACTTTGACTTTGACTTTGACTGCTCATGTTTGTCTGTTTGCCAGCTTCAGCATCCCTCCCAGATGTCTTGCTCCAGTTCTGCATTGACAGTTGTCTTTATGTTTGTGTGATCTGTATACATGTATGTACTGAGAATGTCTCCTTGAGGCAGAGATGTCTTCTTCACGAGGCAGAGATGAGGAGCCACTGGCCCCAGTGGTACTGTAAGAGGACATCATCCTTTCCTAAACAGAATCCTCATCCCACGGCTGCCTCTACTGTGTGGATTCATATAGATTGATATGAGGAATGGTTTTCTGACTTTTGAAGGAACATCCTTTTTCCTGGCTTAGGCTTTTATTACGGACAGCAGCCTTTGCCCACAGATATCAGAATTGTGGCAGTTTGTGAGGCCTTTGGCGATAGCTCTCTGTTACCATTCATTTCTCTTGAGCTGTAGAACATGCATCTGAGTTCTGTCTGATCAGGATTTTGACCATGTTTCCAGCAGTTTGGGTCAGGCTGTGCATGCTCCTGAACTGGTTGTATCTCAGCAACAGCATGTGAAACCCAATGTGCCAGAGTAAGGAAAGCACCACCATATAGAGCAGTCCTCTGGAAACCTGGGCTAAATTTACCTCTTTGCTTCACTGGAATGAACTAGTCCAGCATAATCTCATTTGAGCCACTTCATCCTTGAACTGATGGGCCCAAGTGGAAGAATTTGTTTCACGAACTGTGGAATGATACTTTCTCAATGATTCTCTGTGAGACATCCTTCCAGCAGGATGCACTAAGGGAATACAGATAATGTTTAAGGCTGCTATTGGGAGTGAGAGAGGCTGGAAGCATTTCAAGGAGAAAAACGTGTTCTCTTGAGGTAGCTAGGGTCCTCCAATATTATGTCAATTGGATTAGTGATGGTGGCAATATCCAAGGGTGAATTTAGCCCAAGAATCCGTCTAGTGACTGATTATTCTTTGTTAGTTTTAATATGATACCACTAAGGAAACCTAACTCATGGAACAGGACCCCATTGTGCCGGATAGCAATATAACAGAAGACATTAATGGTAGGTTATATATAGGATGCATTCTTCTGGCAATTCCCATAAGGGAACAACTTATTTTATCTCCAAATGGAAAAAAAAAAGGAAAAAAAAAAGAAAGAGATTTCTCGTAAAATTGCCTTCAAAAACAGATCTTGATTTTATAAAGTGCTCTCTTACAGAATAAGTAACATAGCAATGTCTTTGCAAGCCTAATTCCACCAGCGTTAGAATTCACTGTGCTTTCACACAGATGTCCAAAGCAATGGAGATGCAGCTTCTTGAGCTCCAGCACAGACCAAGAACACAAATGCATGCCTGAGATCGGTAAAGCACAAAGCCTACATCACATCACCTCTCTCCTCATACTGCCTGTATTTCTCACATGTCTAACACTCTGCTGCTGCACATGGGGAATTGCCTTGAGCCCAGATGGAGGTGATTGCACTGTGCAAGAGGCTCCGAGCTCTGTTGCTGCTCTCTTTATAAGGCTCAAGGAGGACAAACATGCAGTGTGTTGTAGTACTACAGACTGTAGACCCCCATTACTGGTGATTACTGTTATTATTGATGTGTGATTAAAAGCACCCTGTAATCCTCTCATCTTTATGCTGTTTGTGGATAGAGCTGTTGGTGCCAACTGAGTTTTTTCTTCTGATGCATTTCTGACCCCCTTCCCCAGACTGCCTGAGCATACATTTCCATCGGGAGCCAGCTCCTTGGAGAAACTATTTCTTCCTGTGCTGCTGGAGTTTCGGTGTGCAGGTTTCTAAAGCCTTCAACACTGCATAACAGTTCTCTGTGTTTCTAGCTCTCTCTTTATGGCAGTGGTCAAAAGACAGGCAGCTTGGGTCCTCAGAAGCTGAGCTTCATAGCTGAGCTAATTCATTAGCTATAGTGTTCTCTGTACAGATATCATGTTCTGCTTGCCTTAGCGTGCAGCTTGTTGCATACAATACTGAATTTTCATAAAAGGATGGCTCACAGGAATGGACACCAATGAGGTAAAACAGGTGTTCCCATTATAATAGTTTGTATAACGTTGCTTAAAAGCTTATTATTAAAAAATGATATGTGTGCATAGCTAACTTCAAATTCCAACATTCATATGCATGACAAAACACTCACACTGTGCTGAATCCAGTCTGCAGTGTACACAGGCCGTGGTGTAAGATCTTCAGTATTCTATGTGGCCCCAGGACACTGGGCAAAAAATGCACATCTGTAGATGTGCATATATATATGAGGGCTACTCCGAAAATAATACCTCCTATTTCTATTAGTTTGATCCACAATGCCAGAGGCTGATACTGATGGTATGGCAGCATAGGTTGAACCTTTCCAGCAATATTCCATTACATTTTGTTGCTGTGACAGATGGCAGCAGAGGGGCAGTCTGACAGAAGGTGTCTGACATAGAAGTGCATATGAAGCAAAGGGGTGGAACTGAATTCCTGCATGGGGAAAAAAATAGCACCCATTGACACTGACGCTTGCTGAATGTTTATGGAGACCAATGAGTGGATGTGAGCACAGTGAGGCAGTGGGATGTGTGTTTCAGCAGTGGTGGCAGTGACACTGGGTCATCTCCACTGAGAAAATGCATAGCCAATGGTGGTAGCTATGCTGAAAGTGGTGTTTTGTAGCTGCGAATGTGCAGATAGATGTTGTACTCTTTGCATCTGTTGTAGCTTCCATGGATATAAAAAGGCAGCATTACTTTTGGAGCAACCTATGTACATCTAGAGCTGCTCTTACCTCCCACACTACATTCTGTACCAACACCCTTCCACAGCAATAGTGGAACAGTGCTCCCTGATGTTTGCCACTGGTGCATCTTACTGAAAAGAAAAATAAATCAGTGTTTCTCTTCCTGCGACACCGGTATTTTAGGTATTGTGCTGCTGTGTTATAGGAAACATCTGGCCCAGGCTTCTCCCTGACAAATTCCTTGTTGTGCCAAACAACTTCTCAGCAAGGGGTGAGGGCATTGCAGGAGGTGGTGGGCAGGTGAACCCCCAACCCGTGGGTACCCACTCTGCTACTGAAGAATTGAGAGCCAAGAACATCCAGAGGGAGGAGGGTTGGGTGACCAACTGTCAGGGAATGGAACCTGGAAACTTTCAGCAGAAACAGTTTGGTGGATGGCGTTGTCTCTTCCAAGAACCTCTATGGGAAGCAGATGCTCTTCTTCTTTTGACAGACCTCTAGAGGTCAGGAGAGAACCTCCACTGCATGCCACTTGCTCTGTTATTAAAATTCTCCCTGAGTTATGGTAATTAGGCAGAATTAGGCTCCGCACAGAGGAACGGAAGTGCATTGACTTTAATAAAACAGAGTGTAAAACAACTTTAGATTAACTCCAGCCTTGTTTATTCTTGCACACTTGTAATTCTGATTTGGTATTTCCCTAGTGAATGGAGCTGTTGTCCCCTCTGCTAAGGCACGTCACCTCACTTCAGCCCTCTAAGTGCTGAGCAACGAGGCCACTGCCTTTTCTTGCCATCACTAGCTAATCCCAAAGTACTTGGAAACAGCGATGGAGAAGGGGAGGGAGGAGAGGGACGTCTCCCTGCTCCCTACCATTGACATTCCTCAAGAGTCAGCAAGGCTGTCAGGTTGAGACGCGAGCCAAATATTTCCGTAATGGCCAGCAGAGACAGCATTCAGATAGTCCGCACCGCAGAAGCTGTCCTGGGCTCCCGCCAGACACATTAACTTTTTTTACTGATGCCTTTTGTCTCATTGACTCTCTTAGTGGCTCTGAATAGCCGTGCTCTCCTTCCTCCCCTCGCCGTGGGTGACATGACATGGGTAAGAGATGCGGCCGGAGCCGTGCTCACACTGCTGCCTCTGTTTCAGCCTTGCGCCGTTTCCTATCGGAGGTGATGCGAAGGATGCCTTGCCAGAGCCTGGCAGAATACACGTGTGCATAAGCCTCTGGGCTAAAAATAAATAATTAAACAATAAAAATAAAAAAGAATCAAGTCAGCAAAGTGAAGGAAGAACAAAATCTAATTAGTTTTATCTGCTGTTTGTTATGAGGCTGTCAGAGTGCTCTATTCCCTGGTTTTACAGCACTCTGGAAAATAACAGTGATGATAATATTACACAACTGTGCACAGGGTTGTTCTTGAGGCAAGGAGGGAGCAGATTAGGGAGGGGAAAAAAAAAAAGCAGCCCCACTCCTCACCGTTTTTCTCCTCCTGCCAAAAAGCAGAGGTGCCGGCGATAGCGCTATCTCCTGCCTTATCTGTCCTCAGAGGTGATCCACTCCATCCATCACTGGGAGACAGAAAGCACAAGTGGGCGACTGCTTGGCATCCAACTAAGGACACTTAAAATGTATCCTTTGTTCTCCCACAGATCTCCTATGTGTTGCTGACTGAGTCGCTTAGCCTTGGCTCCCAGCCTCAGTTCTGATGCGAAACCGGAGCACGGTGTTGGTTCCTCATAGCAAATACAGCAAGGCACGAGTGACATGGTAGGTGTGTAGGGTGAGGGGCAAGAAATAGAGATGTAAAGCTGCCCACATGTTTATACTACAGGGATTTCAGCATCAAGTTGCCAATTGATGAGGCAGCTGGAATTATTCTGTGCAGGAGTGCGGTGGTAGTTGCCATCACTGCTTTCCACTTTATTGACGTACAGTGATGGTTCAGTAGACTGTTCCGCTTCAAAAAGTACTGGGTAATTTTAAAAGTCTCTCTTTGCAGGTTGTTATCAACCTATCCTGTCCCATCACCTGGTCCTCACACCATGGAAGCTTTCACAGCTGTTTTAGAGAGAGTGGGATTTTAACCCTGTGTGTTTGTGAAGTATCCTGTGGTTTTTCAGGCTGAGGGCTGGCCACAAGTCTCCAGCTGGAGATAACATGCAAAAGATTGGAGTGCTAAAAAGTCTGTATTTGTAATTACATCAGGAAAAGATGAAAGAGAAGGGTAAAGAAGGAAGAAGATATAAATTGGAGAGGAAGAAGGATTCTCAGTGAAGGGGGAGGGATGATGAGAACAGAGAGAGATGGGAGTAGGGGGCATTTGGGGGAAAGACAGGCAGAGAAATGGGAGAATTGTTCCCATTTGTGTATCTTCTTCCGTCCCCAGATAATGTGTCAGTATTAACAGTACCAAGAAACAGCCCTCTCTACTGTAGAATAAATCTGCCACTGTATTCCCCACTCCATAAACGGCAGCCAAGTCTGTATCCTCAGCACTGCATTGTGTGTTCAGTGCTGTGTTTTGTGAGTGCTTTTCATGATGGTTAAGCCTGTATCATTTCTGGCCTTAGGTTTCCTCTCTAGGGACTCACATCCTGAGACATATTCTGGAAGATCCAACATGTTTTATTGTTGATGCAGCATTTTGTGGCTACTTTCCTTGCCTTTTCTTTGTTCTGCTTCTTTTATTGCACTTAAGGAAAAGTGGAAAGAAGGGAAATGAATGAGGTGAACAGGAGGGAGTGAGAAAGAAAGGAGAAGGTAGAGAAAAGGGCCCAACCATCATTCTAGCAAGATCTGCAGCAAGATGGTGAGGCAGCTGTTTTGGCATTGAGTTTTTTAGTCTTTGATTAGGCAGCTTGTAGCTCATTCAGGGTGAGCAAGAGGGAAAGACAAATCAATTACTGCAAACAATCATCCACTAGATACCCTGGCAATAATGCCAGTCCCAATAAACAAACACTACCTTTGGCTAATGGACCTCTGGACACCAGCTCCTAGCCAGCTGATGCAATTGCAATCATAGCCCTGTTTCTTGCCTCCCTTGCTCCTAAATGCCTGACTGATGGCTTTGTCTGGATGGTTTCCAGTGTATGCTTTCCATGTTTACAGTGCATGCTCATGCACAGATCTGCAAAGATTTCCTGGTTTTGCACAACATTTTAATTAAAAAAAATAATAATAATTAAATATATATATATATATTTAGCTTTCTGTGCTTGTTTCCACATCCATGGAAGTATTAATATTTATTTGCAGGGAAAAGGTTGACAAGGAGGTTTAAATCACAAGTATTTACAGCACAATTTCAGATCCTTAAAGAAGGCAGATGGGAGGGAATAATTCTTGCTTCCATCATATATCTGCAGTCAGTGAAAGAGAGAAATGCTGCCCATTGCTGGGATCTTTGGTAATTCCTTTCTAGGGGCAACTAGCTTTCCTTTAGTCTTTGTGGAAGGTGGCACAGGTGGACCAGGCAAGTCTCCATGATGAAAGCATGAACAGTGCTGACAGAAATCCTTTGTATTATTTGACTAAACAGTGGTCTTCCAAGAATCAATCAGAGTGCTATTTAGGGAGCTGATAAAATGGAAAATTTAATAGAGGCGAAAAAGAGAGGCTTGGAAGGATAATGGAGCAGAGTGGTGAACATCTGAAATGATCCCAAGTACTAGGAGTGTAAGGGCCGAACAGGAAGAATATGAAGCCTTAGTGCATATTCCAAGATATGACTTGATCAGTTTCCCAGACACGTGGAAAAGAGAAGGTAGGAACAACAGAAGAAGGATTAATTGGCTGTGAAGCATCAGGGAATTGATAGCTTGGGTCAAGGAAAGAGGAATACAGGCCAGCAAGCACTGACTTAGAGATTAGAGCAAAGGTAGAATGACAAGATCTCCTAGGGCAAGGGGAAGAATAGAAGAAAAGTGAAACACAAAATGTGTGAGAGAAATTCATTATTGTTTTAAAAATGAAAAAAAGAATCGTTTAAAAAATTGAAGCAATAGCATATGACTCAAAATGAGAACAGACTGGTACCAAAGCATGTAAGATGAAGGATGAAATCAGAAAGGTCCTTGCACAGAATGTGTTAGTGATGGTTAGGGATACACAAGAGAAGAAAAAGAAATCCTATAAATATGCTACGAGGAATGAAAGCATGCATTATGTACCACAGGAGGAGAGCGCATACAGAGAGTTGGAACAGTCATTGTATTTTTAACTCTGTTTATCACCAAAACATTGGTATTAGAATCATGGAATTGTAGAAACATAAAATATCTTAGGTTGGAAGGGGCCTTAAAACCCATCCAGCTCCAACCTCCTGCTGGTTGCCCACACCAGCTCAGGCTGCCCAGGACCCCATCCAACCTGGCCCTGAGTAAGTGAATTCAACCAGTTGGACCTGAGGGAATTCCCCTTCAGACTGCCCAAGGAGAGCAGTTTTTGAATGGTTAAGAATGGACTTCAGAAGGTTCTCTCATATTAAAAGGATTCTGCAGACTGGAGAAGGGCAAATAGGGTATTTGTTTGTGAAGATGGAAAAAGAAAGAGCCAGCTAAGTGGAGTGCCTGCAGAGAAATCTCAACAAATTATGAAACAATCAATTAATTAGCAGCTATAGGATAAGAAGGTGGCAAAAGACAATCAACATGGATTTGTCAAGCTGATCTAATTTTGTTCCTTTATTGGCTAATTGGCTTAGAGGATAAGGCAGGAGTAACATATGCCTTTGCTTCAGGAAAGCTTTCAATACTGTCTCACATAACATTTCCATAAGGAGCCAAGGAAGTATAGTTTATATGAAATATGTGTAAGATAAATGCATAGTACCTGATAAATAACTCATGAAGGCTAGGGCTCATCATCACTTTACTATTCTAGAAGTTAGGCCAAATTACTCTGTGAGTAGAGAAGAGACACAGAAGTAGACTAGAGAGAGACACAGAAGGTCTACATGCCAGCTAAAACAGTTGTCTAAGGTATGTGAAAATAGTCTTTTGCTGAGATAGTTCTTTTCCTCATTAACTTCTTAGTGAAGCCACCCCAAGAAGATATCCCACAACAACACCTGCATGGTATTGTTTTGCTTAAGCAGCTGTGAGTATACTGTGAACCAAAACGTCCCTGGAGGTCTTCAAGAAAAGGGTGGATGTGGCACTGAGGGACCCGGTCAGTGGGCATGGTCTTCCAGTCTTAATGATTCTGTGATTCTGTGATGAAATAACACATTATTTATATATTTTTAGAAAAGCCAAAAGCATTCTATTGAAGCTCAGTTCGCTGTTCACCACTGTTTATGTCAACACACCTAAATAAGTATCAGTCTCACCTCCACCTCTCCCATGTAGGAGTCCGCACCAAAGCTCCCCTCACCCAGCTCAGTTACCCCATCCTTTGCTCATCCAGTCCCACTCCTCCACATCCAAAAACCCTAAATGCTGGTGATTTGAGGGGCACCATCCCAGACAAAGCTGTGGTCAGAGCATGCACTCGCTGGCGGCTGGCACTCAGATAGATGCCAAGAGTCTTAGAGCAGGGAGTGCACGGTAGAGCTGCTGTGCCAGATGGCCTGCCTGCTCGTGGTTGTAAGAGCTGCTCTGTACTTTTTAGCTTTACTGATGCAGAGAGAACATTTTGAACTGTCTAAGTCTTATAACCTTGCATCATTGGCACACGAACAGCAGCAGCACACTGCTGAACATAATAACAAGGGGAGAAAGAGCTGTGGAATTAAGTGAGAATTTAAATCTTAGGGTTCGCAGCTCAGAACGAGAGGCTTTAGCTGCGATATTTCCAGGAATTGGTTGAGTCATGTTTGAGAATAATGGATAAGATGAACACTTTTGTGACTATAGCTGAATAAATTATTTGCCAATAATTTTGACTGTGATTTGACCAGTCCTAGCTGCTTTCTCTAATGCGTATGGTGCGGGAACATTCACTGTATTCTGGATGTGTGTGCCAGGTATGCAGCTCCAGTCCTTGGCATCTAGCAGTGAATTTATTCCCCAGAGACAATTTTGAACAAGATTTACCCCAGAGCGACCGAATCCAGGATTTGATCTGTCATATTCAGAATGATTCATTTTTCACCTCATCAAGTAAGAAGAGAGGAGAGAAGAAGAGAGTGGGAAAGTTATTTTGCACTTCACAACGAGCCCTTTTCTTCAAAGTCAGAGCTGCCACGGCACAGTATGCAGTGGCCCATTGAGGGACACGACAAATGTTGCTTGGCAACTCCACACCATTGATGGGAAACTCTCAGCATCAGAAATGGACTGAGATGGAGAGTGAGACTGTGGCACATCAGGATGCTTGCTCCCATCTGTCCCTGCTGGAATTGACACCGCTCATGCCCTGGTAATTGTCAGAGGCACCAGCCAACGCAGTCCTTTCTGGTGGGTGAGAAAGTAATTGGGGGTCAAAAATGGGGAAATGTCCTCTGCCCCCTCCCACAAAGAGACTTTGGATCTCTTAATATCCCGAAGGTTGCTTAATTCTCCCCGTGCAGCTAGCTGTGAGCAAACCTTACATAGCTCAGAGGTGTGGCTTAGTTAAATGCTAATGTTAAAAAAAGAGGTTCACAAAGAGCTTCTTGTCCTTTGCAGCACTGCACAGCCACCTTGGCACATTGTCCAAGGCATCCAGCCCTGATGTAGTGTGCTGTAGCTCTGATAGCCCGCGGATGTCAGAGAAGCCAAGTTTGCAACAAGAGGCCACTTGTTAGAGCTGGAAAGAATGGTTTTCAGGCACTGTATTCCTTCATCAAGTGTTGTCACTGTAGAAAGATGATGAGTTAAATGAAACAGGTTGATCTCAGAGAGCAAATTGCATGTGAGTTGTGTGCTGACGTGTTTTGCCAAACTCCTGGATATTTGGCGACAGCAAACAACTGCAGAATGCACTGTCTGTGTGTGTGCCTGCACACGGCTCATTTTTGGTATTTTCCAGCTCAGTGCTGATGTGGATCAAGGATTATAGAATCATGGAACCATAGAATGGCTTGGGTTGAAAGGGACTGAGCTGCAACCCCTGCCATGAGCTGGGTGCCCCCTACCAGCTCAAGCTGCCCAGGGCCCCATCCAAGCTGGCCTTGAGCACCTGCAGGGATGGGCCACACACAGCTCTGAGCAGCTGTGCCTCACCACCCTAATAAACTTCACAGGCACTTAGAAAAATGGGATTTGGGGGTGCAAGTGAATAATCTATGGAAGCTGGTAGTTCTGCTTCCCTCACTATCAAGCTGGAGGAAATACGGCGCTCACCTCTCTCTGACTTCACGCTGCGTTAGAATGTCTCTTTCTTCTCAGTGGGAACTGAAATTTTGGAGCAAGAAGGGATGTTTTCAGGGAGCTGGCTTTTCCTTATCACATACAATAGCAATAATCTAAGAATTTTGTTTATGGAAAGTGCTTGCACTGTAGTAATGCTGCAGGTTTTATCAAAAATCAGTATATATGCCTTTGAAAATTCCCAACAGTCTATGTAGACAATACATGCAAAATATCCCCTGTTGTTCTGTCTTAGGCTTGTTAGTGGCATACTGTCTTGGTTGTTTTTAAGTAAAATACCCTAAGAGTTTCTAATATGCATTAGAAATTGGATTTCTCCTTTTGCAAGCTGTTTTCTGCATCTTTCCACCCCAGGAACGCACCTCATTTTGGCAGGGCTTCTCAACTTTTTTTTTTCTCAACAATTTTTTTTTACCCCAGGTTACGACTCCACTACCTAAATATGACGACTCCTCATTGCCTTGCTCCCTAAACATAGGCTGATATGTTGAAAGACTGAATCCAGATGCAACTGTTTCTGGCCTTCATCTTTTTTTGTGTGCCTTTATGAAAAATTCACAGTCATAGGCTTTTGCTGCATGTGGTGCTGTCTTGAAAAGCCCATGTAAACTTTCAGCTTCCAACTACAGCTAAATGCACTTACTTTTGCTTCCTTTTGGGTAAATAAGTCAGTGTTTCGTAAGCGTTTCTCCTATCTGTGGTTTTTTTTTTTTAATTATTATTATTATTTTAATTGAAAGTTTGACTTTGTAAACCCTCTTCACCTGCTGTGTCTTCTCTTACACTAATTGAAACAATTACATGACGTTTCCTGAGGATGGATTCTTCCCTGTGTGACCACCGAGCCCAGTTCTGATCTTCCACACACAGATGTTGTGTTGCTCAGGTGGTGTTTTTTTTTTTAACCCTTTCCTTCACAAAGATGTCCTGAGGAACAAACAGTCCAACATATATGACATATCATAGCAGAAGCCTTGGTTTAGTCTCCTATCCATTTTCTTATGGAGATCCCTTGCCTCACTGACATTTGTGGGCATTTGTTCCTGCCTCACTGGTGGAGACAAGGAATTTTCATGGGAGGGAGGGAAGAAATTGAAGAAAAACATCTTTCTTAGGCTTTTGAGGAGGCCTCACTTACCCTCTCTAGCCTGTCACACCCATGTACATGGTTGTATACCCACATCACTGTACATAACTGCAATTTGGACTCCCCACTTGAATCTGCCCAGACAGGTGCCACTCTCATCTCTCTGCCCCAGGCCCTGTGATTGCCTGTGTGCTGCCTCCTCCCGGTGATCCACAGAGTCATAGAATGGTTTGGGCTGAAAGGGACCTCGAAGAATATCTTGTTCCAACCCCCTGCCGTGGGCTGGTTGTCCCTGCCAGCTCAGGCTGCCCAGGGCCCCATCCAACCTGACCTTGAGCACCTCCAGGGGCATCCACAGCTTCTCTGGGTTTGTGTTTCAGGTTAACATCCTACATGCAATGTTTGTACAGAGACCAGCCAGGGAAGGCTGGGATTTAGATTTCAGTCATGTTTCTAATGCCTCTGGTTTCCTGTAGCTTTCAATCTTTTTTCCCAGAGGCATTTCTCCTGAAGCACCTGCTCACTCTTGCTTCTGCTGCTATTCTAGGGCAGTGCAGAAAGCTAGAGGCCAAGGAAACCCCCACTTTGGGTGCCAGCTGGCCATGCTGGCACTGCTGTGGGTAGGGGCTGCAGCACTGCACTGCAGAGCAATAACACCTTTTTGAAAAAATAATTGCTTTTGATTAAAATGTAAGGGTGCCATCCTCTTTTTGTTGTCATTAATGAGGGCTGCAGGCTATGGGCCTTTGAAGTATTTCCTTTTGGCTCTCCCTGTTCTTTCTTTCTTATTCTCCCTCTTTTTTTTTTTTTATTTTATTTTTTTCTTTCTTAATTTTAATTCTCTCAATTATCTGCCCTTTCCAGCTCAGAGTGAGATTTGTTAATTTCCACATGCTTACAAAAACCTGCCTGGCACACTCCAGCTCCCTGGCAGCCTCTAAATGGGCAGCCAGGCAGGAGAGCGAGCAAGCAGGCAGCACATCTGGCTCATTAGCTGCCCTGACCCCCCCTCGGCCCCTCCAGAGGGGAAGAAGGAGGGATTGCACAGGTACTCACCTTGCCAGAACAGCTCATCTCCTCTGCAGAAATGCCACTCAGCAAGGCATGAATGAACACGCTGCTGTGTTTAATTAAGGCTGTCCAGAGCTGTTTTATTTGTCATCCCAGCCCCTTACAGGCTAATGGACTTCTTTACATCGTGTAACCTTGAAAGCATTTTTTTCTGTTTCCCAACCTATGAGTGGAATAACAGGAGACCAGGCTGAACCCTAATGGCCCCTCAGGTACTTCCATCTGTATGCCACAGCTGATTGCTAGCTTAGATGAGTCCAGAAAGGAAATAGTAAGCTTTGAAACTCGTTTCTCCTCTGTTCAGAGCTGTGGTGTGGGCAATGGAAACAACTGGGATGCTCATCTCTTTATTCCCAATAATTGAGCACAAAAGTGGCTCAGTGACTTACAGAGTCCTAGAATTGTTTGAGTAGGAAGGGGCCCAATAAAGGCCATCTGGTCTGACTCCCCTGCACTGAACAGGGACACCTACAGCTGATCAGGTGCTCAGGGCCCCATCCAGCCTGACCTGCAGTGTCTGCAGGGATGGAGCAGCCACCACCTCTCTGGAAAACCTGTGCCAGTGCCTCACTACCCTCACTGTAAAAGACTTCTTCCTTATCTCCAGCCTAAATCTTCTCTCTTTTAGTTTGAAACCATGTCCTCTTGTCCTACCAGAGCAGACGCTGATAAAGTGTCTGTCTCCTTCCTTCTTACAGACCCCCTGTAGATACTGAAAGATACTTGAGCAAGATAATGCCACAGCTGGAGATCAGCTGGAGACATAGGAGAAAACTCATTCCCAGGAGAAAAATTGAGGTCTCAGTCCACTGGACAAAACTCAGCATACTCCCACTCTGCTGCCATGCAGAGGTCGGGCATGTCACTGCATCCTCAGAGCCTCCTAGTTTGACCTTCGTCATCCTTAATCCCCAGTTTCTTCTTCCACAAAAGCACATGTGAGTGCATATAACCAGATTCTCTTTATGTCTCTCATTAAAGGCTGCCTGTGTGAGGTTTCTGTCGGGTCTTTGAGGAGGAAGAGATTGCTCGAGATCAGAGCAAGCTCTTAGCTAAAGTGCTTGCCCCAGATACAGGTATAAATCTGACTCAAACACTGCTCTGCTGGGCCAGCTAAACTGCTCGGGGAGGGAAAACTGAATCATATCAAAATAAAACTGAGGATTGAAACAGAGGATTAATAGCAACTTTACTAATGTTTTTCATTTTGAGATTCTTTAGACATCCTCTACCCCTAAGTGGTTTTCATATGTCAAGGAAGATATCCCTTTGAGCTGTGTGACTTCATGATAGCAGCTCACCTAAATATTGCACTGTGCTGGATCCATGCTTCAGTGTTAGGATGTAGGCACTGGGTTGTGCAAAAGCTATTTATTTCTGCCTTATCAAGGGACTCTGTATAATGCTGCCATTCCTCCCACACTTCTGTTCTCCTTTTGTTCTTAAGCTCAGTTGTGATCTCACTTTCCAGGCAGATGCTTCTCTCCTAAGCGCTATTCTAAAGATCCCCTTTCTCTGTTCCTCAGGCTGGAGGTTCCTCTTTCATTTCTTCCACAGTAAAAAAAAACTAATCATGGGAACTGATTCTAAAGAGATTGAAATGAATCCTCTGGCCTTAAATCTTCTGGTGCCTCCAGCAACAACACAGCAGAGAGCTCCAGAAGTGGCCAGCAACACATCTCCAGAACCCCTTTTGTAGCATCTTTTGTCTCAGAGCTGAAAGGTGAGCTCCCGCACGTACTGACCTGCATGGAAATGCTTTGTCACTATTGAATCATAGAATCATTAGCATTGGAAAAGATCTCTAAGGTCACCTAGTCCAACGGTCCACCTACCACCAGTTCTGCCCACTAAACCACACAGAAGTACTTAGAAAAGTATCACATCTACCCACTGGTGGAAGTGATGGAGCTCCAGATGGGTCTGGTTTCTGGCACACAGACGTCAGCAGAGAACAACATGGGGCAACAAGGGGATTTGATGCACACTAAGGTTTCCTCTGCCTTGCGCAAAACAACTCCAAATCCATCCATATTATTAAATTGCTGTGATTTAATAAGTCATCGTGTGCCACTGAGCAAAGATAACTGATAGCAGTCATTATCCCCAGGTCATGTCAGTAGGGTAGGTGACACTGAAACCTCTTCTACTATCATTTAGTAACTTCTATAGCTGTGGTAATTTGATCGTATGTCCCCTGCTTCAAAATAAGACAAAACAGATGAGTCGTGAACTGTGTGTATCTGACTGAATGCATTTTAATCCCAGACAGCTAAAACCTCTGTGCCATCACTGAACAAAGTTCTGCTTTCCTCAGCAGCCCTGAGGTGAATGGTGCTAGCAATGAGGTTAAAAAATGATATTCATTCCATTGTGCTCTAAAGGGACTCTGCTTGAGCAAGGAGGTTGGACTAGATGATCTCCAGAGGTCCCTTCCAATGTCATTTTGTGATTCTGTGAAAAACCACCCAACCTCAGCAAAGCCCACTGGGACTCCTGGATTTTTTTCATTGGACCTGTGTTTTTTTTTTATCATAAATGAGATGATGATGAACGTGACACTTGGGTTGCCATGGGAACACAGCATGAAGCTCGTGTTAGCAGTGCTCCTTCCTGCAAGGGAGCACTGCTGGCTCTGGAGATGGGCACAAGCAGCACCTGCCCAGGTCTCACCCACAAAATCTGGGGGGGAGCACCATTTATTTTACCAGAGGAAGACCCGAAGGGACAAATCACTGCAAAGGTAGGAAGATGTGTCTGCTAATTTGGATGGAAATTGCAAAGCCCTACTGGAAACTTGCCACAAAAATTCTGATGAAGATTGTAAGGGGGGTCCACAGGGACCTGCAGACCAGGAGACTGCTTCCACCACCATGGGAAATGCATGGAAGCTTTCAGCATGGGGAAACCTGGAGCCCTGAGCCTCCCTTGTAGCCACTACTTGGGCTGCTCCAGCATCAGCAGGAGAGTGGCAGAGGCCACAGCATTTCTACTTTCCTATCCAGCTTCCCCCCATCTCCTTCATTCAGGATTTACAAATCCCCCCTCATCCTTCAGAAATGCTCATGTTTACTTGGTGACACCCATGCCATCCTCCCACCTGCCCACCCTTAGGATTTCCCTGAGCCTCAGCTCAGAAATAATCAGGAGACACTTTTGTGCTGTTAGGAAACCATTTGGACCTTTCAGAAAGACAATTTCAGAGAGATTCTTCATTGTCATCACTATTTTTCTCTTTCATGGACCTCCCTTTAAATTCTCACCTAATAGCACTTCATCAAGGGAAGAAATACACTTGTAAAGATCTTACAGAATTAGGTTTTGCTGAAACAAAGAACGGAGGTGAGGCTGAAATTTTGCTTGGAAAACAGGTGTAAACCATCATCAATCTGTTTCAATAATGCGATTATTTGAATTTTAGGTAGCAGGTGGGACCTCCCCAGAAAGAAAAAAAAAAGAAAAAAAAGAAAAGAAACTCAGGGTAAGAAGAGCTGAAATTATAGGAGAAGGAAGAAAGGGGGTGATGAAGGCTGTGGCTTTGGCAGTACAGCTGCTTTTAGGGACTACAAAAAGGAGTGAAAAATACCACCAAGGGAATCCAGCCAGGTGGTTATAAAGTATGATAAAATAGGATTTAGGGGAACAGCTTGCAGCATGGTAAGTGTTAGTCTATAAGACCTGTCAGAAGTTTGGTAGAGAACAGCAAGAACAGCAGAAATAGATTAGGAATGTGAGGCTTGTTGCAAGAAAAGAAAATTTCTTTTCTGTCTGTCATAAATCTTTCCCTCTTCACCACTTTAGCTGCTTCCTGCACTCCCTAAGCAGGCTTAGTGCTCATGCATGGCCAGAGGGTTTCAATTTGAGCTCCAAATAATAATAATAAATTCTATAAAGTGATTCCATGTGGAGAAGGGATATAATTGTGCTTCATGTTTACACAGTAGGGCCCATAAGAGTTTGGGTCAGGCAGAACACAGAGTGGTTTCTCACCTGCAGCTCGTCCTGAGCCTGATGTGCTGCACCTGTTCTGCAGTAACAGCACAAAGAAGATGGCGAGGGGAAAGCTGCTCTGGCTGGAGTTGGTGGGTTAGGGCTAAGTGGCGAGAGATGTGATTTTCTGTGCTGAGTTGTAGCTGGGATGCTGAAGTTAAACATCTGGTTAAATGACAAGAGGAGCTACAGCAGCCCTCTATTTGTTACAGGGTCATGTTGGTCACTTGTTACAGCCATGCTGGGATGTGGGAGCTTGCATTGTTTTATGATCGTGAGCCTGGGTCTCCATTATGATTACACTGCAATGAGTGCCAAGACTGTGCCTGGAAATTGGATCATCTGAGCCTTGAACAATACCTGCTGCTTTTCCCAATGAGCCAGCCTACTTCTGCAGAGCTTCACCACCATGTTTGGACCCAGGTATGTCGTGTTTCATCCAGTGTTAAGTGGAGCAGGAGCTGCATAATGGCTGTGCTGAGATATTTCATGATTTCTGTTAGTGCAAGAGTCACATTTTAGGAAGAGCAGAGAGAAGAGTGTATCTGTTACCTCTTATTTCCTTGTGTTTGCTTTGGGATGTCTTGTGCTTGGCCATTGCAGCTGCTCTGTCCTGGGGCTGCCTTGTAATGAAGCTGCTCTGGGACTTGGTTTTTACAGTTGATAAGAATCTGTTTGTTGGGCAGCCAGTTCTATGGTGGTGGGAGGACCCTGTGATGGATATCTGCTGTCATCTCTGGGGGGAATTGCATTAAGGGCTTTTATTATTTAGAGGTTGTGGCTTATTGGAAGCGATGGCTGGCTTTAGGTTTGAATTGCAGTTTCTGCAGCGTGGGAAACCCTGGCAAATCTTATGTTTCTACAACCTTTGTTTTTCTGTCTCTGCTTCCTTCAGCTGGAATGGGGATAGTACCTGTGTTGAGGCACTTGGTGCTGCTGTTCTAGTGAAGGATTGAGGGAATGTTTTTTTTCCCTTATGGTACTCCTTAGGCTGATCCACCACACTGACTGCTGTGACCTCCAGCTGCCCCATTTGTTCCTCTCATTCAGTAGGTGGTTAGAGGGCTGTATATTCAACAGCATGGATTCTCACTCTGATCAAATATCTTCTTTTTGCGAACTAGCTCTGCTTGTCAAATAGTTGAGCATTTCACAATTAGCAGAGTTTGTATGGGAGCTGCTGAGTCACGGCCTGAACCACTGATTGAGCACCTGGGGAAAGGACCCGGTCAGCCCTGGGAGCACAGGTGAAGGCAATTTAGCTTGGCTGCACCTCTCTTAGACCTCATTGAGGGGCTGACTGCCACTGTGAAAGGATCTCTTTCTGGAGATCCCTGCTTGGTGAAGCTTTCCCCTGCAAACCTGGGATCTTCTGATATGGGTGAGCAATCTTCTTCCCTTCCTTTATAGCATCTCCCTAGTGTGCTGGACCTTCCATAATCGCACCTCTGTTTTAGCACTTCTCCCATCATATTGATCTGTCCAGTTGCTACAGAGTTCCCAGCCAAAAGCATGGGACTCTGGTAGGTACATGGTGTGCCCTAGAAGCTCAAGCTGGGGCTGTGTCTTCTCTTCAAACTGAATTTGATGGGGACTTGCGTGCTTCCTGTATTGAGACTTGTGGGGAATTTTTTTTGTTGTCTTCACATAAGATTGTGCAAGGGAGAAGTTTAGCACTGGAGCTGTGTCTCTTTAAGGCAGGACCTAGAGCACTAATATAATACGTCACATATGTTGTAGAAGGAAAGTTTCCTTCTGTTTTTTTGTTTTTAGCCCTGAAGGATGAGTTGGCTGTGTTGTGGCATTGAGGGAAACGATTTAGTGGGTGTGATGGGTGATCTTAGTAGTCCTATGATTCTGTGTGTTCAGTGCATGTATTTCCAAGGAGCACTGTTGTGCTCTGCATCAGAAATTACATCAGGCCAAGAACAAACCCCTCCTGCTTGTTTCCTTTCACCCTGGTTAAGCTTTCTTGTCTGATGAGGGAGTATGATGCTTTTATATACCCTCCTGATGTTTCAGACTTTCCACAGCCATACTTTAGAATACTTAACAGCTCCAAAGCTTTCTGCTTCCTTGGAGCATCTGGCTGGAATACATCTGGTCAGATAAAGTCCTGTAGCTCTACCAAGTTCAGGGTCACTAAATTAGTCCAAACCAACCTTTCCCTTGAGATTTTCATTGGATGCAAAATCTACCTTTGTTTCCTGACTGAAGCTCTATAATTGCAGTGTCTGTGAGACACCTGCAGTCTCCTGAGGCTCCTGTTGGTCTCCCAACATCCAGGCCCAAGTCTTTCCATTAGTTCTGTGCACCAGAGCACTCATTCCGCCTTCCCATATGTCTTATATACTGAGTTCCCTGTCTCTGAGGAAAATTTCACATCTCCAACATGGGGAATGTGGATATTTTTAACTTCCCTGCAGAGTTTTGCTTGTCTATCCTTCAGCTGCATTTTTGCTTTGTGAGTTTGGGGGTTTTTTTGAGTTCTTTTGTGATTCCATGCTTTTGCTCCTAATCCCACCACCTGGTATGCCTCTCACTGCAAAATCTCTGCCTCCTCAGTGTATACACCCTTCAAATATTTGTAGGCATTTATCACTTCCCCCCTGCTTAGTCATCTCTCTGCCAAGCTAGACATATTTGGTTCTTCTAATCTTTCCTTGTGAGTCTCTCCCACACTCATAATTCATTTCTCATTGCTCTTCTTTGTATGCTTTCCAGTTTGTCAGCGCTTAAAATATTATTTTGGGTGCTTTAATACGTGCAGGCATGGAAAAGAGAAGAGAAACTTCCTCAAAAGAGGAGTTAGCCACATGGAATATCTAAAGTGGGCAAACCTGGGACTTCCTGTTGCAGGTTCTAGGTGAGTCTCTGAGGCTAGCCTAGTTCTTATGGAGTACTGATAGATGTGGTGCTAATGGATCAATGGTGAGCACCTTGCTCATGTTTTTTTATCTCAGGAAAATGTTTCCCTTCTGGTCATCTACTGTTCATGCTGCAACCAAGATGTGGGGGAAAAAAAGGAATGCAATTCAGCTTTTCCTGTTTCTAGGATCAGACTTCTTTCCTTCAAGTAACTGAATGGCCATTGTTTGGATAGTAACTTAGTACAGCCACATCCCTGGAGGGATGGCATAGAGCTGCTATTCAGTCTCCACTCCGTGGAATTTGGTACAAGAAATGGTTTTTGAGGTGTTCCTGGTACTCCTGTAGACAGTAATCTGTACTCTGATGATGTGATGTGAGCAGAATGATGGAGAGCAGCAAGTGCTCATTCATTAAATGCTTCAAGGTCTGTAGTTTTGCTGCACCGAGAGTTTTTCACATATTCTTCATCACCATGCAGTGACCTGCAAGGAAGCAGGAGTTTATCTTGCCAAGCAGCACTGTCAAATTTACTAATCTGAGATAGGTATCAGTATCAAAATGTTTCCAAAACAAAGCTAACTTCTGTGTCTGGTTCACTCCTAAATTTCTGCTGCCAATGCCAAACCAATGTGCTTTCTC
The DNA here is from genome assembly GCF_019238085.1 of Lagopus leucura. NCBI lineage: Eukaryota > Metazoa > Chordata > Aves > Galliformes > Phasianidae > Lagopus > Lagopus leucura. The sequence continues at coordinate 10,917,640 of NW_024962269.1, read as the reverse complement.
AAATAAGAGTAAAAGGTTCTGCTTTGTTTCTTTCAATATTGTGTTCTTCCTTCCCATCCAGACTAGATGTTTATCAAACATCTGTCTTCTGGTTTGGTTGTGTCCAGGGGATGATATGAGCTTAATATGTATAATATGAAACTGGCTCAGCTGGTGGGGCAGGAAATGTTCCTCTACTGTGGTATCAGTGCTGCTTGACTATATTAAGCCAAGCTATAAAAAGTGAAAGCAAAAGCAAATGATAGCAGAGTTTGTTGCATAAGGGGATATTTCCTTTTTTTTTTTTTTTTTTTTTTTTTTTTTGCAGCCAGCCCATGCTGGTCTGTGTCATCAGTTGGTGCCCCTTTACATTACAAAAGATGGAAATGAAGAATCCCAAACTTGCTGAGTGAAGAGCTGCTATTGCTTTGACAGTGGATTGCCTTTCCTAGCTGTTTTAGGAGCAGCTTTGGAGAATCATGCTGAACAGTGTGTTACAAATCTATACACTGAATATTAAAAAAGAGAGAGAATGCATTTACTGTCACTTGCAGGTTGACTTTCACCCTTCTAGTTGTCATAGCATTCAGAAGCATTAAACAATGGGTCTTTGTCTACAGAAAGAAAAATAGTGCTGCTATCGCAGGCTCAGTTGGGAGTGACAAAATCATTGTGAAAAACTGTTAGAAACAAATGCTCTACACATTTCCACCAGGCTCAGATGCTTGTATGGGGGCCTGATTCTTGAACCAGCACTGCAGCATCTACTTTCACACCTTCAGGCTGTTTGTTAACATCATCAACCCAGCAACAGGCAACTGCCCGCTGCCTTTGATGCTGTTGCAAACAGCCTTGTCTTTCCCAATGGAATCAGTGGTGTAGAATCAGCAGTCTGGCTCATCTTGTTTTGTCATGTTTGTCTGCTGTCACTCACATTCAGAAAGGAGGTGGGTTTTTGTTTGCTTTCACTTTGAGAGTAAGCTCTTGCTCAAGATCTGTTTGGTTGACAGTGTTTTACAAACAAATTGTATATTGGAATCACTTTGTTCATTGCTGAAATGCAAAATGACACTTTTTACTGCAGAATCTCAGGAGACAGATGAGATATAATTCAGCACAGCAAGACTTCTAGTATTTGGTCCTATAGAATTGGGATTATTACTGTATTTAAAGCAAAGTGCATTGAACTGGGGTTTATTCTGTGTCTGTATGACAGGTAAGCTCTCACTTAAGTACAGGTAAGTACTGAATCTTGCATCCTTTCTAGCTATTAGCACAAGAAAATTGTTTGTAAACAAGTATCCATGAAGTTTAATGGTTACTTCTCCCTGTCAGTTTCCCCTTGTTACCTCATTGACTATTGTTTTACATTTCTTCCCATGGACTTTATTTACCTGATTCCAGTTTGAAAGTTCTCACCTTTAGTGATACATACTACTTGTATTTTTTGCTTTGAAATGAGCTCTGTATCAGTTGCTGCTCTTTGAGCCTAAACAACTAGCACAAGGGCACATCAGGTTTCACCTGTTCCCAAGGTGTTGCTGAGCAGTGATGTTCAACCCCAGCCTCATTTCAATTCATTGTAATGCAGTGATAACAAAACGCATGGCCGACTTCCCTAATTAGTCTCGTGCTCCTCAAGGTCTTTTGCTATTGCCTGCTGTTCTCTCATACAGTTTAGCTTTGTGGGCTTTGATATTTCCCTAAACGCTTTTAATAGTTCTCTCCCTCTTCCAAATAATTCTTAGGGCAGGAGCTGATATATAGCAAACAAAAAGCAATGAAAGAGTGGTGATGCATTGGTACAGGCTGCACAGGGAGGTGGTGGAGTCATTGTTCCTGGAGGTGTTCAAGAATGTAGAGATGTGGCACTGAGGGGCATGGCTTAGTGGTAATATTGGTGACAGCTGGACTAGATGATCCTAGGGGTCTTTCCCAACCTTAATGGTTCTATGATTCTATAGGGGACAGAGGTTTTCTCTTTAAAATCAATGTATTGTTCTTTCTCTCTCCCATAAGCACTAATGAGAGGTGAAGAAGAAAAGAGCCCATTGTCTACAGACAGTGGGAGGCTGAAGTTCTTCTCCTTGGACCATGGATAAGCCTCCTAGGAGGTGCTGTGTCAGAGCTGGTTTCTTTAAGGAAGGCTATTATGTAGAATCCTCAAATGGGGAGGAGTGGTGAAAGATATGATCAGAGTCCTTCAGCACTAATTAACTGGCCTCTATAGAAATGCCTAGCTCTGTTCAGATTCCTTTTTTAAAAGGAAATCTCAGAGGAGACAAATGAAGTCTAGTTCTGTGAGTGTCAGTGGAGACGGCTGAGAACAGAAAAGCTGTGGATTAATGCAATCAATTTTCTGTGGCCTACCATAGTATTGGACTTGGTTTTTCCCGCCTTCTTTTTGCATTCATGCATTGAAACATAGCAAGAAGTCTGTGCATTTCTCTTGCCTCCTTTATTCAGAAATCCCTAGGCTCTTCACAAACATTATCTGATTTTAAATTTCCAGCTATCTATCCATTTATCTAATCTCAAAGCATTTACGGATTCACAATTCGGAGGGATGGCAGTGCACAGTATAAATCAAAGTTTTTAGCAAAAGGAAATCACTAAATATATTAACAAATGATTGAAGGACTCCAAATTTAGCCCTGGCAGGAAGTCAGGACAACAGTTGTCAAAAAAAGTAATTGGTATTTTACCAATACATGCCCAATGTCCAATGATGAGATACGGAATTAAGATTGTTAGCGTTCTGCAAGCAGATATTGAAGGTTGCAAGCAATTTAAGACTGCAAATAGCCATATTCATAATATGTTATTACAATATTGGAGAAGAAGAGGAAATCTTGGGGGCAAAGTAATGAGATACTCTTTTCCAGAATATTCTCTTCTAGTAGATCTGAAGGATGTTTTCCTATTCAGCAGGAGGGAAAGGTTAAAAACCATTTGAATGTGTGTTAGCCTTCACATTAGGAATATCACCAGGTGCGCATTTATGTTTGAGGACTCTGTCACTTCTGCTGAATATACTGCCCAACTGTATTAGAGATACACATATAAACTACTCAATTTGAGGAGTACAGATAAGAGGCAGGGCCAGCCACTGTGACTCATGCAAACAGTTTTGACTGGAATTCTGAACATACAGTACTACTTTGAATATGAACATAGCCCATATTCTGGTACTTAGGGAGAAGGCTTCATGTTCTGTAGAAAATCTCAGTGATCTGGATGCTTGCATAGAGCTTCTGTCATTTTGCTTTTGTGCAGTAATGTGGGAAGCAGAGCTAGAGATTAGCAGGCAGGCTTGTCACGGGCTCAGTATCTTCCATTGGTGTGGGGAGAATTGAAGGAATTTCCTTGTGAAAGGATCTAGGAGGGCACCAGTCCATTTTCAGTATTGACTATGTTCTGTGTTGTTGAGTCATATCACAAAACCTGACTTAGTCTGGCTTTACTGTGCTCTGTATCTTGCTGATATTTTGAACTAAAGCAACTGAACTAACTGATGAACGCTAGCCAGTTATTTTGCCTGTCTGAATCATCTTAACTAACTTTCAAAACTACATTGAGACATTTGACACTCCCGAGGGGGCCAATCCCATCACAAGGACTGATCCATTAGCACTGAAGTAACACATTTCACTGCTGAACTTTGCTCCTCTTCGTTGTCCTTACGAAAGTACATTGTAACATGGAAGTACATTGTATTCAACATCTTCCAGCCAAAATCATCTTCATCAAGGCAAATTCAAGCAGCTGACAGAGGTCATGAAGCAAATGAGGAATTGTCCCAACAATACTGAGACAAGGCATTAAAAAGGATTGAGAGTTTGAGTAAATCCGCAAAATAATTTGCATTTCAAATCTCAGGCAAGCAGCTGTGTAATTTCTGCCTTAGATTCACCGCTGTGATGTTCATTATCTGATTATCACTACCTACAACCTTCCAAGCACTAATGCACATTGTCGTCTTGGCTCTGGAGTTACTGAGATGTGTCTGACACCGAATTTGTGAGTAATTGCTAAGGCTCCCCTCAATGAAGCATCTCTGAGGATGCTCTTGGAAATTAAATGTTCTTTCTCAAGCCACTATTTGCTTACTCAATCCCTTTCTTATTAAGTAATTATCAAGTAAAAATGTTAATTTGAAATATGCATGTCACATTTGGGGGATGAAAGAACTAGAGATGAAAAGATACTCAGTGGATTAATGCTGAAGTATTTCTTCCATCGTGCCATCTTCCAGGCTCCTGCTATGACCTGACCCTGATTGACCGGCCGTCTTGTGCATGATCCAACACAATGCTACTTTGAGATTGCTGTCTTGAGTTTATAGTGCTGCAAATACTGTGGGTCGCATCCCTTTATTTAACAGCCATAAACTCAACCATAATATCCTTTCTTTCCAGTCTTTACTTCTTGAGCAGTGTCAAGATCCTTTAACTTTCCCTGAAAGAACTAATGGAAGGAAAACACTAGGTTGTAACCAACTAAATTCTGCTTGTCTTGGGCTGATTTCTGGGATCGTTTTTTCAACAGCAAGAAACTGGGTTTGTAGTGTCCAAGTCTTCCCTTTTGTGACCTAAAGAATTGTCAGTTTCCCCAGTGTAATATAACACAATCCTCTTAAAGTGTTCCATGCTGCCAAGGTGATCCACTGTACTTCTGCACTCAAAGCATATAATTAAAGGAGAGAAATGAAGACTGAAACCATGCACCCATTTTTGCACTGCACCCTTCTGTACCTTCCTCACTCCATTAAAGAAGAGAGCTTCTAACAAGTTTGTTTCTTCTCTGTAGAAGAAATGAGAGGCTAACTGGTCTTGCCTGAGGGAATTGGATTGTACAGTACCTGGAAGTGTTGTTCACAGCAGTAAACTTAAGCTTTGTGGATAGCTTTTTTCATAGTATAAAATACACATTTGTTATTTAAAATGCCTCTTGTATGCAATAGAACTTGATCTCACTTCAATTGTCAATGAACTATAAATATTTATAGCAGTGTGCCTATAGTGAATTTACTTGAAATTTATAAAGCCATAAGCAAGATCATAATCTGATCCATTGTCCCCTCAGCAAAGGATTTTATAAGGTGGGGATCGCATTTGTAGATCTTTATTCAGAGGTAACTGAAACAGACAAACAAATAAGAAATCCTCTTACTGCAGTCAGATCTTGGCTTGATATTTACATGAAATATATTCATCTTCACCTTAATATAAATGTCCTTTTATTCACAGTGAGTAGTTTGCTATAGTTTCAGTTCATTTTCCTTTCTCAGAGCTCCGTGGCACTTCTACTGTTCACCCTTCATTTTCACAGTCGCAGTTTGAAGAAATTAAATATGACTGTGGAAGAAATGGAGGAGGCTCTGTTTCTTATGTGATCCATATTTGGGTAGAGCTGCAGTTAATATTAAGTATGTACCTTTCAGAGTGGGCCTTTTCTGTTCTCTGGCAAATCTGTTTTCTTCTGTCTCTAGGAGTAAGTGCTTAGTTGTATAAACCAAAACAAATCCTGTGTTTCTTTATCTTATCAGCATTTGTGAATGCTGGAGAAAATGCTTCCAGCTGTCACTTACATGTTTGCTTTATTTTTCTTTCTACCAAAGCTGCCTTTGTTTTGCTTGCTGGTGGATATGCTTGTTTCTAGTAAGGAGGTTATTCTGTCTACCTGGATTCTGAAATATTTGAAGGTTTGGTCTATGCACAGAAGCAACTATGAAAGGGTGACATTAATTGTGATGACATGAGATGGGAAATGTTCAAATATGTTCAACAACAAAGCATGTCATCTTCCATGTTACAATTTTCTTCATTGGAGGAAAGAGGGTACCATGAAAAGTGATAATGGAAAACTTGTTTTTTTAATTCCAGCCAGCATTATTTCCTTCAAAAGCAGAAAAAAAAGTTTTCTTATTACTGCTGCCTGTGACTTTCCTACTTTGTTTTTTTTCATGTACCGTGTGTATGACAGCAAATCTGTGCTACCCCAGGTGGCTTCCTGTGGTGCAAAAAGTTTAGTAAAATGGTGCCTCAAGGAAATGTTCATGGGTGTTCCACATAACTTCGTAGGCTTCTGTTCTTTTTGTCCATCAGGCAGTAGGTCTTAGTGATGAACCTGAAGATGGATGGTGCAGAGCCATCTCGGTCACTTTCACTGATGGGTCAAGGCCAAGACGTAGCAGCATTGGTTAATATAGTGAGGGATGTGCATTCCTTGTAGAGGATAGACAAGTTCCTTGTTTTCTGATGCCTTTATTTTGGTTATCTACAAAGTAAATATTAATAGGATTAAGTTTCTTAAGAGACCCTGTATGTATTCACAGCTTCCTTCTTCACTGTGGCTGTTTTAGTTAAGAACTCTAGATCCTAGAAGAAAGGTTACGTGTGTGTGTGTGTATAAAGGAAACTTAATAAATTATCTGTAAGCCTGATTTCTAAATCAAACTGTCATTTCCTTTAGGAGATAGTAAGTATATTCATTTTGTGGATTAGTTTGAAGTAGTCAGTGGGGGAATTGACTATGGAAAATGCTAATTTTCCTTAGTGTGAGGAGGGGAAATGGAAGGATTGAAGAAACTGGCTCAGAATTCGCAGAGCTGTATGACAGAGCTGGGAATGGCATCAGGCATCTGATTGCCATCCAGGTGTGATCTGGCCACTGCAGAACCTGATCTCTCTCAGTTCAGTAGCATGGCAGAAAACTAAGCACAAATGCTTCTTTATGATGGGAGCAGAATGTAGATCTTGCTCTTGGTGATCTACTGTTTGTAAGCAAATCATAACTGAAGTGCTGTAAAACACAACTTCTGCATTGTGCTTCGCTTAATCATGGAACAGAACACACTCCAAGGCTCTGTGCAAATTTCAGGATCCATGAAATCTAAACAGTAAGCAAATATATGAACAGGTCCTCTCAGGAATTAAAAAGAAGCTCTTTCTTTTGTTTTTCATCCTCCTAAGAGGACTGATTTCCAGCAAGAATAATGATGAATATATTTATGGCTCTATCTAAGGCAACTTGTTACCAGTTGCAATACCTGATTGGCTTGCAAATGCTGAAGCATTGTCCAGTCTGGAGCAGAACGAGCTCTAGAGATCTCACCACAAATCCCTCACCCTTGGTTCTCTTACTAGGAACATTAATCTCATTAGTGAGTCCCATAATGAAGGTGGAGCATGGGAAACCTTCCCCTCCCTTCCATACACTTGATATTGCTATATACTTCAGAATATATATTGAACATCTGTGTGAAATGTATGTGGCAATATAAAAGCCTTCTTTTTAAAAATATTTCAAAACTGGCCATTTTCCACATTACTTTAAATATACAGTGTGTACTTGTATGTTTGACACAACATTCTGGATATGTTCTTCCATATTCAAAGTATAATGAGTAAGATTCATCACAAGAAAAGCCACATTTTCCATGTTAGCAATGCTAATGAATAAAATATACGACATTCCTGCGTTGCTTGCTATTATTACTTGCTTTTTGCAGTTTAACTAGCAGGCAGAATTATTTCTTACTGAATTCTTGTGTTAGCAGCAAAGGTTCCTGGGCTATTTAATAGCTGTTTGGAGACCAATGATGGGAGAGCTAGAATATTGCTCTGGCTCACAATGGGCATGTGTCTATGCTAACAACTCGGTAACAGTAGTGCAATCAGCCTGACTGGTTTGTATAGTACTGTTTTCACTTGTGTCAGCCTCAGGTGGAAGGTGTGAGATGGTGTATTATTACTCAGCATTAGCAAATAGTGTGAAACAAAGAGCACAAGTGTTGTTGCTGAGGATCCTGTGTATGTTTCAAGGGGGTTCACTTCGTTAGGTTTAGTCTGGCCTTGCAGACTAAATGTGAATCAGCATTTAAGTGCTTCTGGAGCAGGTCTTCAAGTGAAGGGTCACCCAAAAGGAATCCAGGCAAGATCACTCTATGGTGGGAGTTGAAACACAGTACATGGGAACGATCTGGAGATGCTCTTTAAATGCACAGTCCTGGTGCAGGAGTGCAGGTGAGTCAGGTGCCAGTAAGGTCATCAGCACGAAGTTATTGTTTCATCGTTCATTTAAAGAGGAAAAAAAGCAGTCAACTGGGTTTGACTGGTGGACAGGGAAAAATGGAGTGTACTGAATGTACCCCTATCCTTTTTGTCTACTAAGAGCATTCATGTTTAAACGTCTGCAAAGTATTGTCTCTTTTTTTATCCTTTTTCTGTGTGGACAAAGATGTTCCCGAAAGCAGCCTGATGAATTAAAAGTGCTCAAGTCACAGTAAATGAAAACAGGTTCTTTATTTAATTATTGATAGTTCAAATTAAAGATTGTAAGCATTCTTTCAATTGAGTGGACTTAAGAGGAGGTTCTTTGCAACAACTGTCCTAATGAAGGATGATGAGTCTCATCTCATTCCAGGGGAGTGGAATTTGTTGTGTGCTTTGAGGTCTCTGCCAGTACATCCTATTACAGCATCAGGACCCTCGACAATAAATGATCCACATTCTTGGAATTAATGTCTGTAATGGGAATAGCAGAAGTGGAGATGATGATGATGATATATTACCTTGACCACAGGAGTGCATTGAAGGATAATTGAATAAGAGACCAAATTCATTTCTGATGTAACTGCACCAGTTTGACCACACGGTCATACCTCGTGTTAATAAAAACACATGAAAAAATAATCTTGGCAATTCTCATCTTGCTGTTATTAATGGTTGTCTTACAAGACCAGAGTGCAGTTCGGGAGTCTGGTTTGCTTCAGTTAAAAGTCTGAAGTCGTACATGGAAGCTTCCTCAGATTTGTCTAAAATACTGGCTAGCAGCCTCAGGGGAACAAGATTCCTTGCAATACTTCAATGCTGCTGCTTAGTTCTGGGCATGGCAAATAACAGACTTTCCTAAGAATTTTCCATATGCTTGATTTCAGCTAAAATGTAATGCAGGGAACTCAACAGTGGTGTGCTCTATACAACACCTGTATAAATATTTTTCAAGAATATATTAACATCTTTATTCCTATTGAGTTATGCCTGAATTCATAAGTCTTTAATTTATTTGATTACTCGAAGTACGCTGCCCTAAGTTTGTGCCTAGTACTGGGGAAACTGGCTGTAGGAATAAGCTAGTCATATAATGGTGGATTTACCACCTCTTTAACATGTGTCATTGCCAGGAGCAGCTGGCTGCTTTCTGACTTATCCCTTTCAGCTGGTCCCCTTGACACTGAAACTTTAGGGATTTAGAGGTGGATTTTGTCTGTTTGACTTCACAAGAGTTCATTCTGGAACAGGGGAGCAAAAAAAAAAAAAAAAAAAAAAAAAAATTAAGCTTTATGATGTTACTGTTTTCAAGGATGCCTCTCTCACCTGTTCATATGCTCTGCCATAAACTGATGTAGTATTGCTGCTTTTCATCTTGGGTTGTTGTCATTTGAGCCTCACTGATGGATTTTAAATGCATGGGCCTGAGCTGTTAATGCACTGGGTTCTTCCCGTTGCCAGAAAGAGGAGAATGTAGCAGCAGCAGAGGATCATTGCAGAGGATGCATGATGACTGCTGGGGACCACTGAAAGTTTTGCTTGGAAGACTTTGCAGCAGAGGCTGACAGGTGCTAGAAAAGTAAACACTGCTGGCAGCTTCTTCCTGTGTTGGTTTTTTTTTGTAACACAGGTGAAAGTAATGTGAGAATTGTTATCTGTTGCTTTAAACAACTTCTGAAACAGAAACAAGAGCTCATGTGCTCTGGATTCTTCACTGCCTGTTACTAGCTTTTGCTTTAATTGGATAAAAGAAAGGAAGTATGGCCAGAGCTCCTTATGATGCTGGTGAGTTGGAGAAGCAGCCACGCAGTGAGTGTGTCTGATGGTGAGGACAGATATGCTCCAGAGGTGACAACTTCAAGTATTTTAATCCAATTTACTCAGAAACCATCTGCTAAAACAAGGCCAGCAAGGTCACATCTGTTCACATTGTCTCTATCTATGCCTGGTCTAGAGGTGACCCTCAAGTTTATAGGCAAAATGAGAGTGAGGAGGAGCTGGGCAGGGAAGAAGTTCTATGACTGAAAACGGCCAACACTTGGTGACAGGAAAGGTAAATGCTGTGTGTTTCCTCAGCTATGTCTAATCATTAAAGATCTGTAATAGGAACTTATCAACTGTAAGTTCAGAATTGTACTAAATAGTCTTGAAGTCTCCATAGTCTTTCAGGGAAAACAAGCAAGTAAGAGCAACCTCTCCATTTCTTTAAGCCTTCCTAGGCAAAGGTGGGGGAGATGCAGCTAAATTCTTGCACTCGTTGCTCAGCAAATGAAGTCCCCAGGAAATAGTATGGAATCACGACTACACACTGGAAACATTCTTTATTTGAAGCAAGCTCCTCCCACATAGACTATTCAGTGTTGAATCCAGGTCATGCACAGTCCTACACATCTCAGTAGCAGCCTCGTTTCCCACCCTGACTCTTTATATATGGGGATGTCTAAATTAGCTTCCATCAGAAAAAGCCTCTGTCCTCCAGGCGAATGCGCAAAAATGTTGGCCTAAAAATTGGCATGCAGATGTGTCATGTCTCTGCATTTGAGAAGGTGACTTGCACAAATTTACTTGACTGCTGAGAGTTTTCCATTGTTTTTTTCTTCCCCTCCTGCTGGAAACGGTGACATATCTTAAACCGCAGCATTATGGGCTGCTAGTCATGTTACATGGGCAAGGGTATTCAGGAGATCAGAAGGAGCTGCCAGATTGTTTAAAAGCAAAATACAGCTCTGGGCTACCTGCAGGCAGGAGACATTATTATGAATAAGCTGCAAACCAATGGGTGGGATTGTCTAAGCAAGCAAGTTCTAACTTTGAAGGCATTGTCAAAGCTAGTGAATATGAGCCTTGGTTACACTGGCTCTGTTGAAACCATTTTCCATGAATTCTACCCCCAGTAACAAAACTGGAATTGTTAAGATTGTAAATAGCTGACTCCCTCACATCTTTGTTCCTCTTTAAGTTAAAATCAAGCTTATATTCATTTATGAATACTGGTGCAGGTGCAAATTCTACAACCCCAACGTTATTACACAGAATGGCAGACAGACTGCCAAATTTAGGCTTTTACATCAACTCTAGGCATACTAAGCAATTTTCTGTGCCCTTTCCCATTCCGTACCTCCCCTGGCGTGAGCAGGATGCCTATGCGTGTGTCTTCCACGTGTGACACTGTTCTGTTTAACAGTAAAGCAAATAGGAGCAAGCAGAGATGACATGTACCAGCACCGCATTAAAATGATTTAAGCCATTATGCGTGATCAGTAAACCCCCAGGCAAGGTGTCCTCATTTAAAACTTCTGCTTACCTATTACAAGAACTTCTGTAGAACACAAGTTCCTTGGATTGTGTTTTGTCAATTTGATCAGTGTGTTCACAGACACTGCAGTTTGAAGTCTCTCTGAATACTGTGCTGCTCACCTCAGTGCCTAAGTTTGGTCTAACCAAGGCACTTCCTTAGTGTCTGCGTGTATTTGTATGGATTGGGCAAGTTGACTCAGAAGCCGTAGTCGTTTCAAACTTACCAGGTCAAGAAGCTGCCCTGAAAGACCAGATTTCTCTCAGGCATATATAGCTTGATTGCTGTACTTTGCTTAACAGCTACTGCTGTTTAATGTTGCTCAAGGCTGAAAGCAGGCTGAGTGATGCAGGTCATTGTCCTGGGCAGAAATTCTGTGATGCTCAGTGCCTGCTTTTACTGGTGGGGTTGTGGTCACAGCAGGGTCTCGTGTAGTGAAAATCCAGCCTCAAAGCTGGAGAAGACAGACTTTGACCGTGAGTGACTTTGATGTTGATCCTACAATACATAGTTGAAAGAAATCATGCTTTGATGTGTGTTAAAGGTGGAGTTAGTGACCCTGTTTTTTTGAAGGTTAAGATCTCAAAGAGGAGAGCATCACCATTTACCAAGCAGAGCGGATCTGATTTTTTTTCATTATTACTTCAGCATTATAATAGCAGCTCTAGCCAGAATTTTGCCATCTACTCAAATTCATTCTTCTCTGTTTCCTACCAATATGAGCAATGGGTGAATTATAAACCAAGCATTTAATTGCCTTAGAAGGTGGGCTCTTATTCCAGTGTATGCCGCACATTTCTGCTTTGACCCCTGTCAAATCAGAGTTTCTCTAGCTTCTCTGTTTAGGCTGTGAAGTTCATTCAAGTTACAGTGTCTGTTTAATGTGAACATGTCTAGGTCTTAAAACTATGGGGAACTCATCTCAAAGAGGGCCTTCAGGCACCGCTGTTACATGCATCAATAATATATATGTATTTTTACAAGCAATCTGGCCATTAAGGGTTTATTGCATGCCAACAACATATCAATGACTATAACTAACTGTTTATAAGGCAGTGAAAAGCCCCAGGATATTTCGGATTTGGCTTTGAGCCCTAGTTTGCCTTCTATGGGGAAAAAGAAACAAAAGGCAGGAAAGAAAATCAGTCTGCAAGTATCTTCTGAGCGGAATCAGCAAGATGAACCAGACAGTTCTGCTTTATCCATTGGAAGATGGCAGTGTTGCAGGAGAGCTACCACTACCTCTATGTTAGCAGTTGTTTATGGTATATAGCAGTGTTATTAATTCGTTGTTGCATTCACGAAGGCTTAACAGCACAGCAGTGCCAGTGTAGGATGCTATTAAAGATCTCCAGGGCCCTGTGAAAGATGAGGGGTAGGCAGCAGTGTTAGTGTTGTTTGGAAGGATAAAACAATTGTTCTTCCTTGGTTGTCCCAAGAGGGATCCAGCAGGGACACAGCCAGCCAGTAACAAATTTTAAAAAGGCTTCTTTAAATGCTCCATATATTCATAAGTCCACGCACACGAAGGCAGTTAAGAAGTCTCAAATGATCAATGGGACGTGTGTACAGATGGTGACAGTTAAATGTACAGGAGAGCTGTGGAGAGAGATGAAATGAATATTATCAGTGTGATTCCAGTGGTGATAATGAGAAATGAAACAAACAAAGAAATGATTACAAAGAGAGTGATGTGAAATCATTTGGGGAGGGGAGTGATTACAATGGAAAGAGCGCTAAATTAGAGAACTAATTATCAAATAGGTTTCACACCATCCAAAAAGCAACCTGGAAACCATTAGCAGCACACCCTGTGGTTTTGCTCAAGAAGAGGGAATTAATGGCACTAGCTCTAGAAGGGCAACAGAGGTAATGAATCTCCAGTCCTTAAACAGTAATGATCTTCATGACAGATATTTCAGAGCACCGCATTATCAGCAGTCCTACGATTGCCTTTTGCTTCATTTATAACATTGCCTTGGGAAGAAAAAAAAAAAAGAGACCTCTGCAATGCTTTTCTCTGTCTGTGGCTGAATGAGGAAATGCTTTGTGGATAGTTACGATGGGTCCAAGACCTTGTGTACTGGAATGAAGTAATGCTGAGTAAGAGCCATTCCAGTCTATGGAGCACAGACCAGCCTTTTCCTGACATGGATTGGGCACTAACATTACATTCACATGGTGGAATATCTGGTTGATTGCAGGGTTCTTCCCCTTCTCGTGCTATTGTAAGAGATTTTGGAACAACCCGGTGTTAGCTGGTTCATTGATCACAAGGCACTGGGTGACCTGCAGGCTGAGTGGGAGGCTATACCTGGTCAGGACTGGTGGCAGAGAAGAGCTGTGGGATGCAGAGAGCCATCAGGGCTGCCAGTCTCACACCTTCACCAAGACTAAATTCACTCGAAAGAAAATATTGCTAAATATACTGTGTGTGGGTGCCGTTCACGATAAACAGAGAATCTGATTTCATCTGCTTTGAATTGCATTTGCTTATGATTACCTGAACAGACCCCATTTATGCTGGCTTTCCCAGTCTGTTATTGGCAGATGTCTGAATGCAAGTGTTTTCTTTCTAGCTCGATCTGTTAGAATTTCACAAATAAACTCTTCTGAGATCCTATTCGTTACTGCACTTGTTATTCTTGCTTTCAGAATGTCTCCCTTCTTAATCTTCCTCCCTCTTGGTACTTCAGGGTGAGTTTTTAAGGCAACCCTTTAAACCCAGGCTGACTTGTGTAGTTGGAAATGGACCCATGGGTGCAAAATGGGGTCAGTGAGCAACTGAAGGTACAGTGCACCTTCCGGCCACGTCTTGGGGCTGGTGGTTGAGCTTGGATGATCTTAGTGGTCTTTCCAGCCTCGGTGTTTCAGTGACTTAGAGGAGGAACGTTTTGGTTGACAATAGCTGTAACAGCCTAAGGATCTGGATTGGGCGCTTATTGTACAAACTGGTACAGCTGAAGAACAGAGACAGAAGTGTCAGGCCTGAGAGCTGAGTATGATTTGAGAAATCACCAGTTCTGTTGGAGAGATGAGTAATACTGTCTCTTTGGGAAAATCAGTTGGCAGAGCAGAGCGTTAGCAGAGGAAGGGAAAGGTGAAGAGGTAATTATCTCCTAGGAGAGTGGTGCAGAAAGGAGTGCTCAGCACAGGCAGGGAAAGAAGAGGAATGTCATGCACTGATGTGACAGTGGGTATTTGGGGTTCTGGAATAGGTGCAGTCTCCAAGGAAAATGCAGAAGAAAAAAAAAATACGAGCTAAACAACAACAACAAACAAAGCCAAACAGGGTTTTTACCTAACATTTTACCTCTTCTAGGAACAAGATTGAGCTTCTAAAAAGACACCAAAATGGGAGCAAAGTTGAGTTCCTGAAAGGACTCTAAAGTGCTGCGTAAAGAATGGCTGCACTGGTGAATGAAAGCCAAGCCTCTTGTGGCTGTCATGTGCTGGGTAACTCTGCAACTTGTGTGGAATCTCCTTGAGCAATTGTAAACCATAGCGCAGGGATACCTTGACTTGGTTTAAAAAAGCCATTCTTCTTGATTCCAAAATTAAATTGGTAAGAGTAAGGACAGAAAACTGTTTTTGTACACCCACGGACTGCCCTCGGCTCAGCAGTACTACATAATGACATTTTAAGCACTTGAAAGTCTATTATCCTATGCAGAAGAACAGCTCTGTGCCTCAAATCTCAGCATAGGACTTGAGAGCTGAACTGAAGCCTCTCTCTTTCCAGGTTTCCTGTTGGCTTTCAGATGGGGTTCGTTCTTTTCTCGTTTTACTGTCGGGTCTAAGCTCAGAGGTGGGTGGGATGGATCTCTCTCTAGAGATCCTGATCTTTGCCTGTTGACAACAGAAGGAGCTTCAAGAGGGGAAAAAAAACTCAGCCTGGATTCTGAGCTTTTATTTGGTTAGATAGATGAGAGCAATCCCAGCCTTCATCAGTTGTCTAAACTTATTTATCTTCTTTTTTTTTTTTGTGCCTTGGAATGGAAGTGCGACACAACTTCCCTATGGGAAAGAAATGAACGTCTTGGAGTTTGCAGTGTAGGAAGATGCTGTCCTAAGCTGTGCACCATATGTAACTTGGGGAAGATGGATTTTTGTTTGTGCAGCTTCAGTTTCATGATGATTTCTCTTTTCAATACAATGCCTTAAATCCTTCTTGCTGCTGTTTCTGCTAGTCAGAAGCACAACATCTTACGCAGAAAATGATGTAAAAATCATCCCCCTTTCCCCCTTCTCCCTTAATTGTTATGTTCACACTTTAGTTGAAGTGTCTGAGTGGAGGGTTTAATTTAGATTTAATAGGATAATTATTGCATGACAAATTAATGCCAAACAATTATTAAGTGCATCTCTACTGAGGCTTTTGGAGTTTGTAATAGGATAGCTATCAGCTACCTGGTGGTTCAACTTCAAGAAGCCTGCTCCTAATAATCAGAGTATTTATTTAATGTGCAATTTAAACACTGATTTAGGTACAGTATTATCAGGAAATTAGTCAATTCCCATGGTACCTGAAGGCCAGCAATGCCAAATTGTTAACATGGAGCTCTTGGGTGGCCCTGCAGGAAGGAGATGTTGGTATTGCTGGTGTCACTGTTGGCTCTACTGCAGCTTGGGAAACAATGATGAAAACCACAGGCCTTCACTTCTGCATGCCAGATCATCTGCAGTCAGTGCATGCCAGGTTGTTTGCAGTCGTCAGTGTTACCCCAGGGTAAAATTGATTGCACAGACTGAGGAATTGCATTCTGGTCTGTTAATATGGGATTAGTTTGCCTAGGCATGTGATTAACTGTGGGGGAGATGCTAGGTTATTTGTTGTTGTTTCTGTTGTTGTGTTTTAAAGCAAAGTACTTGGAGCTGTGCAGAATTAATGCTGAGGGTCTACTTCAGTCGGTTCCATTATTCAGACTACCTCCTGCAAGCCTTCCAATAGGGGCAGAACTGGCTGAGATGTCCTGGGATCCCAGCATCCTCTGGCAGCTTGTGTTGTACAGGTGCCGTAAGCAATAGCGGTGCCCCTTCCCTTCTGACATATCTAATGGTTATAGCAGGTTAAGCATTTGCTGATAGTAACATCTTAGGAAAGCACAGTCAGAGAAGATAGGGCTAATGGAGACTGCAGAAATAGCAAGTATCCATGGCTGGTCACAGTGTAGGTTCATTCGTGGATGTGGGCAATATTGGTGGTAGGTGGACGGTTGGATTAGATGATCTCAGAGGTCTGTTCCAACCTTAATGATTCTGTAAGTCCCTGCTTAATCTAAATTACACCATAACTTCCTGACCTTTAAATCATACAGCAAAGTTCTTGTATGTAGTTTTGGTTGCTTGATTTGTTTTTTGTTGTTTTGCACTTTTTGCCATTTTCCCAGAGGCTTGGGACAGGAATGACTGACAGGAGGACAGTTTTCTTTACGGGCTTTATGTTAATTTTGTAGCTGGAAAGCTTAGCTGGTTATCAACAGCCTGGATAGCTGAGCTGGCTGCCAGCCTGTCATTACATTTCGATTAGTGTTTTTAAAGACAGCTCCAAAAAAAGTGCCCAGAGCTGCTATTTATTTATTTACAATGGGCTTACATTTGTAAAGGAATAAATAACATGCCTTCCTGTGAGCTGGGAAAGGGAGCTTATTGCAAGGCACCCAGAGTGGGTACAAGTGCAAGATGCTTGGACCAAAATTATCTCTACCCCCAACAAAGTCATATGAGTACATCTCTCTGTATATCTTTGCATGTAGGAGATTTGTGAGGAACAGAAGCAAAGCCATGAGGACTTGCCCCTTTTCTTGCCTGCTGCCACTAGCTGTTACCACGGCTTCCTTTACAAATGGCCAAGCAGCATCTTCTCTCCCTTTCCCAACTTGGAAGGCAGCCAGCCTCAGTTATGGCATTGCTGCTGATCAGGTATTTGAAATAAATACCCCTATAGACGCTTCAGCTCTTCCTTTTGGGGTGGGGGAGTGTTTGCCCTTTCAAGGGCTGCTTGGAGTGCCCATAGGGTTTGAACTAGATTTGAACTCAGTCCTTTGTAGATTTATTCTGTCCCTATGAAGATTCTTTTCAGATATCATTATTTATGAGAGAAGATTGCTCTTCTCCTCCTTCCTCCCCACCCCCTCCCAGGCTTCAAATCTCATTGCTGTGCCATCTAGTTTAATTTAACCCACAGCAATTAATGTCCTTGACTGGCAGTGTTTAAACAGCAAACAATTTCATCCTGTAAATGGTAGTTTGCTGCCTGGAATACGAACAGATCTTTAACAATTACATCAGACTATATTTCCCTCATGGCCACTGTAAATAAAGCACATGCTGTATTTTGATGCTACAGGTAGCAAAAGTGACACATGATGTCAACATCTTTCACTTTTTTTTAAGGAATTGCCAAAACTGGGTTCTTCAGTGACCAATGATTGTCTTTACGTTCCTGTTTTTGCTTCTTCAGTGTAGTGTAGCATGATAGAGTTTAACTCCTTGTTTCCAGGAAGGTGATAGTTGTGACTAGGAAAAAGTGAATTGAATTCTCTCTGTTTTCTTCTATTTCAGACATCCCCAGTGCATTGAAATTGTACAGTGGCTGCTATTCTGTGTGCTGCTTTGGTGAGGATGAGGAGGATGAGGAGAGAGAAATGTTTTGTTCTTTGTTTTCTCAGCAGAGAGGGCTGAGTGTTGCTGCTGTTTTGGGTTGTTGTTTTGGGCACCTGAAGCTTGCTTAGATCACATCAGTGACTACCAGATGTAATCAGCCAGAGACTGGCTTAAATTGATGCTTCTATTTCTCTTATTGCACCCATAGCTCCTAAGCCTCTTCCCTCCAGAAACCCCTTATAGCACCTTGTTTTTTCTCTTGCTTGTCTTCCAGCTAAGCACATGATGATGAAAAGGCTGACTCAAAATAATGAGGCCCCAACTGCTTCACCACCCTTATAGAAGGGGAGATTGTGGGGAAAAAGATGTCAGGAGAACCAGAAGTGCTTTCTGATGTGTCTCAAAGCACAAGTCCTGAGATTGTAAATGCAGTTGAAGAATGTTAATTGTCAGCCCTGAGTGAGTTCATTTAGCATGGTGCTGTGCTTTCCTCTGAGAAAGCCCTTGAGAAATGCTGATGCCTTCAAAAACATGATTTCAGGGAAAAGTCAGGGCTATCAGAGCAAGGCTGCCTGAAGTTCATGGGCGGGGTATTAAAGGCTGTGAAGTCTCCATTATCCACATTAAGTTAACATCTTCTGACATAAGATTAAAAAATATAGGCTCGTTTATTATTTATCTTCCACGTCTGGTATTCCACCGGCTGCCACATCTGATAAGAACAGCATAGCTTCTCGGGGGGCTTTTAGCATACATGGAGATGATACCCAGGCTGCTACAGATAGACGGAAGGCAGATTAATAACCTTTCATAATCTGTCTTTCAGGATGGTGGAACTACGGTTGAAATCTCCAGGTAGTCTCCTCAACAGAAAAAGGGGCATTTTCTGTTCTTTGATGCTTTTGATACTTGATAAAATGTTGAGCATACCTTTAAACTAACTAATCATCTGAAATCAGAAAATTGAGATTCTTTTTTCAAGAAATGCATAGATGAGGTTTGCGTTCTGAAGTCATATGGTGTTCACAGGATGTTCAAAACACAAAGCTATGTAGAATCGAAGGAAAATACCAATGTTTTATCAATAGAAGGTTGCTTTTAAAAGATGTCTGGGATATTCTTTCTGTGACCTGTAGTCAAACATTTTTATACTCCCTTTGTATGAATCTCTTTACAGGAATCCATGTTCACCCACACGTAGCTATTAAAAAAATGTCTGGAAAGCTATTTCCAAGCAAGCCAGTAAGTTGCAGGGTCTTATATACTGCCAGTTATTTGTTGACAAATTGTTATGTTAAAACTGCTGAGATTTTCTTAGGCTGTGCAGAACAACTTCTGTGCATTGCGGTCTTAGGAATTATAATAGAATCATAGAATGGCCTGAATTGAGAAGCACCACAATGATCATCTAGTTTCAATCCCCTGCTATGTGCAGGGCCACCAACCACCAGACCAGGCTGCCCACAGCCACATGCAGCCTGCCCTTCAGTGCCTCCAGGGATGGGGCATCCACAACCTCTCTGGACAACTTGTCCCAGTGTGTCAGCACCCTCTGTGTGAAAATTGTTTACAATTTGTACATTTGAAGCATCCAGGCATTTGCTGGGAGGATTGTATGACACTGTATTAAGAATATGCTGGTGATAAATAGTCTAATGCAAATACTACTATGTGGGCTAAGGCTGGCAGTCTTGTAAAGCAGTTGTGCTTCACTTGGTTGACTACTCACAAAGGGAGAAGACTACATGGTAAAACTCCCCAGCACACACATTGGTATGGGAATAGAGATGGGGCTTTAGCAAACTAATCTTGAGTGCTCAGCCTCATTTTTTTTTTTTTTTTTTTTTTTTGTGGTGTGCATAATCAACACTGCAGAAGCTGCTGGGGCTGAGCACTTTGACCATGCTGCTTTGTTTTCCTCTGGCTCTTGCCATGCCCGTTCCTTGGCTCTTTGTAGCACAGCCTGGCTCTGCAGAAATGCCCTGCACCTCCATGGCTGTGCCACAGCAGGAAGCTGTTGTTCAGGCAGTCCTAAAAGCTGCTGAACTTTGAAACCTGCCAAAACCTACCTGATCATGGTGCCAGAAGCTCAACAGCTTAATGCCTCTCCACATCGCTAAGCACCATCATTCCTGTCTGAATGATGACCTGGTCATTGTAAAGGGAAAGAAAGCACAGTGAGACACGGTCCAGTTGTAATCTCTTAACTACAGCTCAAATGAGCTTTCCTTGCACTGCCTAGCCATGCCAGAATACAGCAGGCAGGCAAAAAGCAGGGGAAATTATCAATCTCTTTGTACTGCAGAAGAGTACTACATGTTGTAATTTAGATCTCCCCGTGGGAGGGCTCAGCTCACTCAGCATGAGTCTTACCTGTCCTTTTGGGAAAGGGGACAGGCCATTCTTGGTGTGCTTCTCCTGCTATAATTCTTTCCTGGTGTAACCTAGAGGTTTATAACCTTCAGTGATGTGTGTGAAAGGCGCAGGGATACACCGAAGCTCATGCTGCTATTTGGAAAAATAACACGTAGTTACAGGGCTGTTAGGGAGAATCTGCCGCAGTGTTGGCTTGTCATCACCTGAGACTTGGTAGCAATCACCAAGGGATGACTTCAGTGGTGACCTCCTCCCCAGCAGTGCTGATGCTGACAGGCTTTTACAGCCTGCTTGGAGCAAGTCGAAGTAAAAGCCTTTCTAAGAAAAGTAGAGCAGGGCATGGTTTTTATACCTGAGATCATCACATCGTATATTTTCCTTGTGAGCATGAACACTTCTACCCTCTATGAAGTTCTTTTTTTTTCCCTAGTGCCCTTGGCTCACGTGAGAGTTGGTAAATGGGTTAAGGATCCTAAATTTCTCTGGCAGTTAAAATACAAGAGTTTGAATAATTGATGAGGCTCCACCCCAAGTCAGAAAGCAGCCCTCAAGCAGTGGGCAAAAGCCACTGAGTTTCTTGAAATGCTGCCTCGGTTGTGGGTTTCATTCCACAAACTTGGGTAGAGGAAAAGAGCAAGCAAACCTGACATCTCCCTTAATCGAAGCTGACATGAGCTGAAATAATCATGAGTTACAGCACCTGTGTTAGATGCATTAGTCCTGTGTGTGCCCAAGGTGTTCTGCACACGCACCAACTCCTGCTACAGCACTTCAGTCCGTGTTCCTGGATGAGAAGAATCAAAACCTCCATTGTACCTTGCAAATTACTCCCCCGTGTGATCTTAAATATTAATCTGCTTCAGGTTATTAATCATCTGGAAGGCACGAAATCTATTAAGGCCGTGTGGTAGAAGCAAGACAGTCTTTTGTTATCTGTGACAGAGGTGGGATAACACATCTTGGGGAGGTGGCAGTGGGCCTAAGGCTATCATCTTGCACTGCATCTCCTTTGCACCTTTCTGCCTGCAGCAAGAGCACTTCCAAAGGTGCCGTGTGCCTGGAACTGAATAACTAGGGGTAGAAACAGTCCCCTTCCTGCTAAATCTGGCCCTATTGCAGGGAGATTTTGCTTCTAGGGAAAAAAGCATGAGGCCTGCAGCAAGGTGAGCCTCACAACCCTGCCAGGGGTCTGCTTTCTCCTTCTCGTGCTGCAGTGGTTTACAAGCTACAGTCATGTCAGACACAGGGTGTGCTCATATCATGTTCTGTGTGCAGCATCGCTGGTACTCCTAAAGATTAAATATGTAGCAAACCATAAATATTTGAAATACCCTGGAGCTGGCATATGTACTGTCTTTAAGCAGACCTTTTTGATCAGGTTTCTGGTTGGTGTTTTATTTTTTTTCTTCCTATAACAGCAACACACCTCTCGCAAGGTTCTTTTTTCTTTGTTTCCTGCTCTTTCCCCTTTCTGGCAGCAGAAAGTTTCACTTTGCTCAGGAAGAGCGTTGATGCATTGGCATAGGGAGGTGGTGGAGTCACTGTCCCTGGAGGTGTTCAAAGGAAGTGGAGATGTGGCACTGATGGTCAGTGGGCATAGGGAGGGTGAGCTGGGGTTGGACAGGGTGACTTTATTGCTCTTTTCCAGCCTTATGATTCTGTCATCTGTAGTGCAGTTTAAGGATCGGGTTCTGCCATGCTGACCTGTTCTAAGCTAGAGAGTAGGACACCAGATCTGATTATTGTAGAGATGAGCAGTTCTCGTTGTGATGTTACCTAACGCACTGCTTGAGGTTAAGCTGCCCTTGAACTTGCCTGGGAAGACCATCACTGAAGGATGGACAGATGTTTACTTGAACTTTGCCTGACTAACACTGGGAATGTGATCAGGTTTTCCCTTATTTTTTTCCTAATAAGCACTCCTGTCTGTTGAATAGAAGAGCCAGGAACAGCACTGAAAGAAATTCCCACTTGCATCTAAATGAGTGTTGCTTGGGGGAAGGAAGAATGTATTCCTTCCCTTGACTTTTAACAAGAGTGAAGAAGCAAATGGGAGATTTGCAGTGAAGTCATGCAATATTTATCAGCACAGGATTCCTTTAGTCACCCTATGTAACTACATTCAATGTAACCCCGGGGTGTCCCAGTGCAGTAGTTCTCCCTCAGGGACTGAACTCTGCACACTTTGCTCTGTGAGAGGCTGGAAATCTGCAGTTGTAGTAATCCTCGTTAGCAAACTCATTAGCCTCTGATATGGATCACCCTGTAGGGGGAGACAATGATTCTCCTTAGTAAAACATTTTATGTGATCAAAGGCTGGGAGGATCTCACCCTTTTTTCCTTACACTTAAGCTGAAATGCAATTATCGACTTCCAGAGGCCAGGGAATAGATAGATAACAGCAAGCATTGCCTTTCTCCTGATGAACTTCTTTTTCCAAGTTTTTCAGAAGGATTTCTCCATCCGCCTTAGCTTCAGAGATGCTGCAGACAGACCTCTGCAGGGCACAATTCAGGGAGTCTCATAGTTTGCTCATTTCTCAGTCTATTTCTATTTTTAGTCTGGTTTTCTAAGAAGCTAAGAATCTGTAGTCATGTGTGCTCTCATCTTCTGTCTGTCAGTTGCTCAGTATTCTTCTATTGGTTTCTGAATTTGTTGACCAGTTTCAGCCATTCTAGACAGAAGAAATTATGCTCCTTGGGAACATGCAATGTTTTGGAGGTTTGCAGTGATTATTACCTGCCCTGTGCTGGTTCAAAAGGCCAGCACATGCTGGCACACCAATCAGATGAATGTTTTCTTGCCTTATACAGATGTTGTAGACAAAGAAATGGGGATTTCAGGGCCAGCATACATTGTATGTGATGAGCAGCCATGAGTGAGAACTCGGCTTAATGCCAGCAGAGAGGTAGGATGCTAACCCAGTGGAAAACAAATTTCATTTGTTTCCAACAATAGAGTGGCTTGGATTAGAAGAGACCTTTAAAGACCATCTAATTCCTACACCCCTGCTGTGGGCAGGATTTTTGTCAGGATCAGTTGTACTCCTGATGGTGTAGAAAGGAGTCCTGTTGTTAAAAGATGTTCTAAGGACAGTGTTCATTATCACTCTGGGCACCAAAGACCACCAGAGTTACCTCACTTGAACTCTCCCTTGGAAGATCCCAGCCTGGAGAGAAATATCCTATCATCAGATCTCAGATCTGAATTGTGTCTCCTACAATGACCAGATTTGCCTTACTGATACCTACTGAGAAAGAAGATCTGTGGCCAACTCTTGTTTAGCCATACGCAGCCCTGCACTTCAATTGCATTGCTGACAGAGATGGCTCTCATCTGCAGACCAGCAAATTGTGTTGATCCACTCACTGATGAGAAATGAACTCCCTTTCTTTTCTTTCCTTAGAAACCTAGAGATGTACCTTTAACTATATCCTCTGTTCAGCTTGCACTTTTTTTTTTTTTTAACCTTTTAATAGCTTTCTAATCAAGATCCAATTTTGGCTCAGGGCTTATTTGAAGTTGCAAACCTCTTTGAGAGTGTTGAGAAGTTGTGGTTCTTCAAGGGAACAAGTGTTGCTGTTTCTGTGGCCTTTTCAAGCACTGCTAATAGAAGAGCTATCTGAGTCTGTCACACACAGGGAGTTAATTGAAAACCTGTCTGTCTGCTATTGGCCTCTGTGACAGGTTGAATAGTGTGTCCTTCAGGCAGTGCATCCCAAGCTGCTTCTCTCCCCATGAGTTTGGATTTTCAAGATAGCAATGGGAGAGAAGACAACATTTTCACATTTTTGGACAACAAATACAATATTCATTTTGCATAGATTTATTGTGTGTCTGTAAAACGTCTCTCTCCTCCATTCAGTGTGTAACAAAGCTGGCTGATGCTGTCAGTGCTTCTCTGTACTGTGTGCTGGTGATAGTCACTGGGAGCAGTATTGCCAGATGCACTGGCAGAAGCCCAGCCACTCTCTGAAAGTGGCCAAGTGCTCCGGCTTGCACGCTGCATTGCAGTGTGTTGATGCTGTTGAGTAACCACAAGATGTTCCACTGTAACGGCCCAGGCAGCCGTTGGGTCTTAGGTGACCAGGAGCTGCTTAAATCAGGGCACTGAAATCCTGTATCATGGTTCATAACAATGAACTGTACTGATCCTGCCTACACTGAGGACCTGATCCAGCAAAGCATCAAAGCATTGCCTAGAGGCACCAGGTGTGTTTGGAAATCTTGGTTATTTTGTAGAATGGAAATTGCATTCCTCTCGGAACACCAATTGTAGCAACGTTGCATCAGTGTGATACAACAACATATCCCAAGGGAGGAGACTTAAGCTGGGCAGACTGGATCTGCAGGGAACAATTGAGAGTGCCTTCACAATACGTTACAACAATTCTGTAAGAGAGAGGTAGGAGCGGGGAAGAAGCCAGCTTCCTGCTGGTAGGTGGTGGTGTTCAGCTATGGGTGATCATTTCTGATCTGCACAGACATGCTGACTATGCTGGAGGCAATTCTGTGACTGCCCTGCTTCGGTTACATCCTCGGTTGTATGCAGTAAATGTGAGGTTTTCAGGTTGTGGATTTTTTTTCTGAGAGTGGTAGAGTTGAAGATGGGTTGGCAGTGCCCTCAACCTATTCCTCACCTCCATGCACAGCAGTGTGGGTCACCAGAACCCCGTGTTAATTCATTCTCATTTGCAGCCCTGCGGGGTGTAGCTGTAGATCACTTTGGAACACATGACAAGCCAGGAACCTTTCCTGCAAGTGTGAGAAAGCACTCAATTTACAGCCGTGTGGGATCTTTTAAAAAGCCGCGTGCAGCTTTTGAACGTTACTTCAGCGGACGTTTTAATTAGGCTGAATGTGTCTGGGAACGTTGTGCTGTGACACTCCTGTCACTGCAGGTTAGGGTCTCTGCCATTATCTGCAGCTAGGAAAGGAAGGAGCACACTGTTCAATCTGTTCAGCTTAGGAGCAGAGTGTTTGACAACACCTGAGAGGTGAGGAGGTGGGCAGAGGCATTGAACTTGCCTGTATGTCTGGGGCTATGCTGGGCAAGCAGCTTTGTGCTGGCTGGAGCTAAAGAAGGGGCCGTGCCTTGCTGAACTCTCATCTGAAGCATCATGGGGCTCGATGACATCCATCGTGTGCGTTTTGTTCTGCTTTTATCCTAGGCTGCATTTTGAATTGCGATTATGTTTTACGGGATCCGTGCGTTGTGTTGCAGCCGCTCCACGTGTCGGCTTTCCGGCTCTAATTTGAAGCTGTCGCTTTGCCTGGCTCCTATTCCACTCATTGTCGCACCTGCTTTGATGTATTGAGCCATCACTTGTTTTGTGCGTGCTTTTTAATCCTTTTAATTCCTTTGATTGCTGGATGTTGAAAGACAAAAGGAATAAATAACTGGAACAAAGACAGAAACGTGTGCTCCGAGCAAGTTTTCCTCCTCCTGAATTCGAGGTTGTTCTGCTGCTTCTCACAGAATTATTCTGGTCCCCTTTAATTCTCTTTTTCAAATGGGAGGTACACGGAAGGTAGGATAGTCTTAAGTCAGGCAGGTTCAGCAGCTGAAGTGCTCAGGGACCTGACTGGACTCTCGTCTGCCTCTAAGCTTCTTAATTTACTTGGTAATTAAAAAAATTTTCAAAGCACTCCCCACAATAATCAAACCGGGGTTTTTGTCTTTCTATCAAGGGAAAAGCTGTTTTTCCTTTGGTGAAGAAAACCAGTCAGGGCAGCTCTTGCTTTGAATACTTACTAAGAGACACTGCCTCATCCAAATGTCAGACACATTTGAGAGCCAGCATTATTTTAATCAGTCACCTCTGCTTCCTCTTCCCTCTCAATCACAGCCCCAGCAGGGCCCTGCAATTCCTTGCTGCCTTACCTTCCCTGGCTGCCTTCCTCTTCACTCCTTTGCCTTCTAAATCCTTCATCACCTGCCTCTGCAGGTCTCCTCTGTCAGACCCTTGCTGCCGATCTGTTTGCATCGTCCTGATTCTTTTTCCAGCTCATGCATACTGGTCCCCGAGGGGCACGATCAAAGCACAAGCCAATAAGACTCCTGGTGTAAGGACCACGCAGATAGCTGGGATGTTCATGCTGGTTTCATTAGGTTCATTGTCTTTCTACCCTTTTGAGCAAGGCTGTCACTGATTTCCTGGTCCCTTTTTAGCAGCCTCCTGTCTGCAGCAACCAGTTTGTCCCCTAGCCCTCTGTTCCCCTCCACACCAATGACTCCAGCTGGAGGTGACCAAGCTCTGTTATGTGCACTCATAAGCATTTATGGAGACCTTCTGACTAGTCCAGACTGGAAAAACATGGTATAATTGAAATGAATTGGTGATGTGCCATACAGACCGAGGGCTCTGGGACAAAACGGGACTGGAACTCAGAAAAATGGGTGACAAACAGCTTTCTCATGGTCCCTTCTCCCTTCTGCAGAGCCTCAAGTACCCTCAGTAGGGTGATATATACTGCTGCAGCTCCCTGCGTTTGTCCTGAAAATGGAAGGAGATTATTTTTGTAGGCTTTCAAATACGTGAACATTTCTAATTTTCTTGCCTGCTCCTGGGGCCTTAGCTTTGTTAACATTTTGGAAATGAAGCTGTGCCTTATGAAAAAGCTTTTCACAGAAAAGCATTCAAGCAATCAACACAGTGACCAAAGTCCTGTAACTTTGGAGTAATTATGTTGCCTTGTTCATTTTTCCATTTAACAGTACTGCCTCTCCTGCTCACCTCTTACTCTTATTTCAGTCAAATGGGAGCTCCACGTCTCAAATTATGTTGGATGTGTTCTTCTGCTCATTTGGGGGAGAGAGAAGAAGGGCCAGGCCATGAAATTTTTAGTCTACACCTTGTACCGAGCAGTGTGTGTGATATGTCATGACTTAATCTCTCTGTCGCTTTACTTAATACTCTCATGTAAAAACGATCACGTCACAGCAGTAGGATAGAAGGAGGAATCCCTCCCAAAAGGGCGAATGTTTGTATCTTCTGTTCCTTTCATAAAAATTCCAAGCAGATGATTTGTAAGGAGACACACTATGACAGATACAGCCTTGCTGTGGAGCACTCTCTGATGTGATGTTGGCAGAAAGAGGCTTATTACTTCAGCTCATCAGCTTAAAGTTGCTTTGAGTCCTACCTTTTAACTGGGCTGTGCATAAATAACGACAATCATGAAATACTGTAACCTCTAGACCTTTAGAAAAATAGAACATCAGATCTTTCATTACAGAGGCATGTTGTGTCTTGCTAGGAGAAGGAAGGAATTTATCAAGCAGGGAGGACAGACACAAACCCTTACTGGAATGCTGTATTAAGGACAGTAAAATGTGCCCGCATAAAGCAGAAGTTCCCTTAATAAAAAATCATTTATTTCTCAACAGTTGAGTCAGCAATGCTAAAATACCTCCCATGAGCTGAAAAGATGACACTTTGCCTTGGGATGAGTCAGAAGGAATTTGCTGAAGGAATGATCTTTTTTCTTATTTCTCTGATAAAGTAATGCTACCTTTTCTTAATGTAGAAACTTCTGTTGCTTTTGGTCTAAACTTTACATGTTTAGATGATGTACTGAGGGATTTGGTTTAGTGGGCACCATTGGTGATGGGTGTGTGGCTGGACTAGATGATCTTGGAGGTCTTTTTCAACCCTAGAATTTCTTGCTATGAGGAAGAAAGGACTGTATTTTCTGTGAAGCAGCCAGGCAGTTTCTGTTTTTCACTAGAAAGGTGACAAATGCTTTTCTGAGCGCCAGGAGGCAAAATTGGTTCCATCCTTGTTGGTTCCATCTTTGTTGATTCCATCCCCAGAATTATTATCATCAGTGACACATCAAAGTGCTTGCTAGATAAGTAGCCCTTCTCCCTATTCTTGTAGTGTTTGCCCTTCTCATTCTGGTATTTTTCTTCAAGCCCAAGCTATAGACTTCCCTCACCCCATACAGAAAATGTGGGATTCCAGCCATGGTCCTACGCATAGATAAACAGCTGGGATGTTAGGCAATAACAGCTGCCCTCTGTATAGCTCTACAGGAGGAGTTTGACACTAGGGGTAAATATTTAATGTTTTGGGTTTGTTTAATGATAATTTAGTAGGCAAATGACAACACCAGGGACGTAACATCTTTGATATTAGAAAGAGTTGTTGCATTCTGTTTAGTAAAGACGTAAACATTTTTAATTAATAAAGTGTTCTTCAAAAATGCATTATTTACTGGATTGAATAGTAATGAGAAAACAATTTATCTCATTTAATGAACCATTTTAAAACATTCTTGACAGAGAGGGCAACAGACTGTTCCCTTTGGCATTTTTTTCTCCTACTGTTGATACTCAATTGCATACAAAACAAAACACGTTGGTATAACAAAATAATAGAAGACTAAGGCTACAGAGCTCTTTTTTAACATAATTTGAGCCATGAATTCAAACCTGGCCTTCCTCAGTATCAACTGCTGCTAGCTACTGGTTCTTTTTATACAGAATAACTGGGGAATGCATCAGTACATCCCAGACCAAGCACTATTGCAATCTCAGAGAATTAAGAACAGTGCCATTGTTAAACCACAGCCTCTTGGTAAGCTCAGTTTATTCAGAGAACAGAATGATCTCTAAGTACAAATCTGGCCTGATAGTCTCTGGAGAAATCCCTTCATAAGACTATTGAAAGGTTATCTGTAATTTGTCTGGAAAATAGAGTCAAAGCTGTTAACATGGCTGTCACTGTACAACCCAAGGAAGTTCAATGAGTCTTTGAGTTGTCAAGTACAGAGATTCTGGCCTGCTTAGAAGTATGGCAAACACTCCTGAGGATTCCTGCCAGAATTCAGAAATGTATTGATCAGGATGCGTCAGAGGAAAAGAATAAAAACACAATATGAAGCATCCTGAAATTGAAACGTAAAGATCAAGCACCAAAATATAATCAAAATTTATCAAAGAACCTGTTATGACACAAAGGATATACTAATTAGTGTATGCTAATTCTATCAAGTGCTTCTTAACAGTGGGGAGCAAAAGGTGGCAGTTCTTGATGCTTGCAGAATAGTCATCAGCCAGTCAGTCCCATCTGAGAGGTCAAATGGGTATGGGGGATTCATGAGGACTGTTTCTCCCATCTGGATGCCTATACTGCTGTTTTGTTCAGATCTACCTCATCTATTTTTCCTTCACATCTTCCATCTGGTAGGCTTCCTCAGCCCGGTCATGCTGGGATGTGTGGAATGGGTCATTTCAAGCAAAGCTGAAGGCAGAAACTGCAAAAAATGTGAACAGGATGGAGGGGAGTGAAGAGCAAACATATATGTGTGAGGCAGGGAGATCCTTGTGTGCCCGTAGTGACTGGCTAGAGACCTTTGAAAGAGAGATTATACAGAAGATAGAGCCAAACTCAGTGCATGGTAGGAGGACAAGAGTCAGTGAGTACAGGTTGGAGCAAGGGAGCTTCTGACTGGATGTAAAGGGGAAAAAAACTGCTGGAAGTGTTTTGAAGTACTGAAACAGGCCCGGGGAGATGGGGATTTCCATCCTTGAGGCTTTTGAGATTTGGTTTGAAAAGGCTTTGAGTAGCCTGATCCAGCTTTGAAGTCAGCTCTGCAGGCAGTTGGACTAGGTGACCTCCAGAGGCCCCTTCCAGACTAAATTATAATTCTAAGAAAATGAATTTTATGCTTTATGAACAGGCACTTTGTGGCACACCAAACAAATATAACAAAAGAATGAAAAAAAAAAATATATATATATATATATTTTTTTTTTTAATTAAGAATTTATCCTTGATAGATTTGGTAAAAGATTTCCTTAGCAACAGCAGAATGTGGGTTTTTTTTGGCAGGGAAGGGGTGGTGCAAACATACTGTTCCAGCACAGCGTAGGTGCTTGGACCATCAGCAGGTGCAGTGTGAAAAGACAGATCTCTGAACTCTAAACTTGGCTGACTTGCATTAAAAAAAAGAAAAAATAGAAAGAAAAGAAAACCATCTGCACCTCAAGCTCTGCTGAAACTAAATTTGGAGTTGAGCATGGAAAGAAAATTATCTTTGTTTTTTGAAATGGTCACCTGAAGTTTTCATTCAAATGTTGGCAAAGACTAAGAATAACGTCATGCCAAACATTCTTGTGAGGATGGAGAAAATAGCTACACTTGAGCACTGTAAAGCACCTGACCAGCATTTCAAATGCACCTTCTTTCCTTCCCTCCTTTGGTCAGCAGTCTCTAGGAAATGAGAAGCAATCACTTTCTTGTTGGTTCCCCCAGTGGGCGGCCTTGCCTGTAAGCAATTTGTCATTTAGCACCGTTAAATGAGAGATCATGTTTTGGGTTTTTTCTTCTCTGTTACCCAAGCTGTGTTCCTGCTGCTGTTGCAGTAGTGAATGTCCTCCCCCCCCCCTTTAGCTGAGAAACACACGCAGAAGTGCTCAGGGTGTCCGGCCATAAGTAAAAGCATGTTGTCCTGCTGGAGCTTGTAGCATGAAACTATCAGGTAAAAACTGATCCTCGGGAAGAGCTCTAACCTCAGTTGAGCTAAAGGAAATAACAGGAGACAGGGAAATGGCATGATGCTAAATCCAGCCATAATGGTGCTCTTGAGTCCTGTACTGGATGTGGCCATGCCTCCTCTGATAGAATGGGAGAGAATCACACCAGACATTCTCCCTCGAGAGAAACACTGTGAGTCTGTTGCATGAGATTTGCAGTTGAATGATGGCTTCTTTGAGCCTCTCAAGAGAATTAACCAAGCCAAAGCTGAGTTACGTCCTTAATTTGGGATAGTCCCTGTCAAGGTCCAGGAGATAACTGCCCAGCTCTCACTGGTGGAGTGAGAAGAGATGCTGACTGATGGCTGTTGTCCCTTGGTACGTGGCCCAGGAGAGGTTCTGCATTTGGGGGATAATAGCATATTGGAGAGACAGGCCCAGGTAGCACAAGGGTCTGAATTAGACTTGTAAAATCTGTACATGTGTCACCAAATCTGTGTGGTCCTATCCTGTACAAAAAGATTGTCACTGTGGAAGTCTGTTTGCAGGCAAATACTCCAGTTCTTTATCAGCTACTTGAGACAAATCATAAGCCTGTTCTATGTGTTTTCTCTTTCTGTCACCTTATGCCTGTAAACTTCCAATAAATAAACAAATAAAAAGAAAGTATATGGCTGTTAGTCAAAAGAAAACATCGAGGAGGTGAGAACATCTCTCTCCAGAATGACTAGTGCCTGCAAAATGAGCGTTGGGGGAAAAAAAATGAAGGGAAGCCATGGAAATGAACAACAGGAGAATGCTACAAAACGTTGTTGCTTCTCAGTAGAATTTTACCCATCAGCTTTGACATAAGTACCATATTTCGGCTGTAAAACATAATTAGAGCAGTGAATCAGAAAGGAGCTGTCCATCGAATAGCACAGTGTGTTCTCAGCCAAGGAGAAGGATGTGAAACTCATGCAAATAAGGCTGAGTTCCCCTGCTTCCTCCTAAGGAAACTGAGTGTGACACAATCAGCAAAAAAACGTCTGCAGCAAACTGCAAATTTCACATGCTCTTTGGAGCCGGAATTTGCCTTTGAGCTCTGCATTAAGTCGAGCAAGCTGCCTCCCTCCATCAGCTCCTGCTCTCAGAGCTCCTCTGCGAAGTGGAAGTGTTCCACAGTGCTGCTCCTCTTTTGGGGGAGAGAACTGCAGACTTGCAAGTGAAATAGAAGCCTAGCTGGTGTTCTAGGAGGACATGGCAGAGCAGCTCTTCCAGCTCAGTGCTATGGGTTCTGCTGGTGTTTATCAGGCTTAATCCAATAATGCATCATTTTATCAACTACGCTGTCTCTGTGCGTGGAGGACTTGAAAGTTGGGTCATTTAAAGAGCCCTTTCAGAAAAAGCAGACTCTTTTCTTTTTCTGATGCATTTGTGATTTTTTTTTTTTATGTTTTCCTTTTGTAGTTTTCAAGCATATCAAAGTCACAAGTGGCTCCCTGGAGTTCCAGGGTACCTGCAGCTGGGGCACAGCACAGACTTAGTGGTTTTACTATATGCTTTTGCCTGCGGTCTCTTCCTACAGCATGCCCTGTATGGTATGCTCAGTTGAGGTTTCTATTTTCCTACAAGTGCAAAATAAGAAAGAAGACCTATTACAAAGTAGGGCGAGGGAGCTGTGTTTGCCAGGAGCAGGTTGCTCAGTTGCTCCCTGAGGGATCTAAGCAGCTATTTCATACTGGTTCAGAATCATCATCACTTTGATAGTACTCTTTGCTCCCTGTTAAGGCGGGGACTACAACCATGCTCCTTCCTCAGGAAACTTCTTGATCCAAGGGCCGTGCAGCCTTGGAACTGTAGCAGCAGGATATGTCACAATTCCTTTTCCATTGCTTTTTGTCTTCTGGAGTGATTTCTTCTTCAGTCATAACCTGTAGGGTACCATTTTTTTGACCCACAGTGCTGTGTGTTAGATGTTCCTCTGCTAGTCCAGGGCCTTGGAGGTTACATCTATACTGTTACAGTGTAACTCAGTTTAGCTCTGTGTTCTTGATCCTTAGTATTGCTTTTGTGTTGGGACAAACTTTACTTGTCTGGACCTACCTCATTTGTTCTCCAGCCTGTGAAGTCTAGGCACTGTGGGGCACACATGAAATACTGCTCCTCCAGCCAGTGTGTAAACAAATGGCTCAAGTAACACTCTTTTGCAAAGCCAAACTCATCCTTACTTTTACCTACTAAAAGTAAGGTTTGCCAGAGCAAACCTGGCCATAAGTCCAAGTTTATTATGCATTCATCTAGACAGACTGAACCTTATGATGGCCTGATTGCTTTAGAGGCATAGTAGCCATACAAGAAACGAACAATACCAAATGGGTTGAATTTCAATGATAAATGTGCATCCTGATTAACATCTGAAGTGAAAGATACCATCCCAGCCAGCTCCAGCCTGACCCAGAGTCTCTTAACAAACATCCTGCCCACTGGCCAAGCTCACAGAGCTTTTTGTCCCCTAGGAATTCAGTGTCCCTTTTTTTATTCCTGCAAAGGAAAAATAATTGTGTGTTAAATGCAAAATTCATCTTGGAGAAGCACAGCTGCTAGCGGTGGCCTTTTCAAATGCATTCTGCTTTCCAGAGATAGCTGATTCAGAGCTACACTTGCTGGTTGCTATCTTGTGCTAACTCCATTGCAGAGACCATTTTTGCCTTAGATACTTCCAGAATGTGTGGGCAGCACTTAGCTGTGGTGTATGGCAAGCATGTGTATCAGCTTCATGTCATCTTGGCAGCCCAGAAAGGATCGCTGTTTGAGCTGGAACAGCCAAGACTTTTGCTGAATATTGATAATGTTTCTGGGTTGGGTACTTGTGTACTTGTGCTTGTAGGCTTCCCCTGTATCTCATCACAGCCTTTGTATTCAAGTGTTTTGCCTCAGGGATTCACTTTTCCTCTTGAAGGTAAACGTCCTTCTTGCATAACTGATAGAAAGGCACTGACATTTTGAGACGTATCCAAGCATCTGAGTATAGGTGTGACATTTTAGGTGCTCAAGAGCAGCACAGGCTGGCAGATACATCCAGGACCCAGTGGAGATCTTTGACCTTTGAAAAACATTAGTTGAAGGCCATGGAGCACACCCTTAAAGAGTCTGAAGGTATTTTGGATGTGAGTTTTTGAAGCTGGATTTCTCCTTTCTAACCTTATGAGTCTTCCCAGAAGCAGCATCAGAAGGAGGTATTGGGTCCCTTTGAAATAACTTCTTGACTTCATCTTCGGGAGTTAGCTTCTCTTGTGAAGATAAAAGGATGACAGCAAAATGGTGGTACAAGTAATAAATAACAATCAACTTCTTGTAAAGGACCTGAATCTTCAGTTGCTATTAGCATCAATATTAACAGAGATAGATAAGCACCAGAGAGAGGTAAAAAGCACTTTGCTAGCTTAGAGATACTACTGAAAGGAAATTAGTTGGGCTCCATGTGTTCAAGAGCCCCTCCCAGAGCTCCCTCTGTCTTTACCTTGAACTGAGTTTGTTGTAAAGAACACATTCCAAGAGGAAGCTTTCCTGTGCTTTGATCAGGCATCTATCTTCTATGCTTCTGGAGTTAGAGATCCCATGTTGTCCTGTTTCTCCCATGAAGTTTTGCTCTTTTCTCCTCCTCCATGCGACACTTTGGCCAGTAGCAAAGCTGGATGGTTGTTGTCTTGTCTCTCCAGACTGATTTCACCATGTCAGACTCTTTCACTCCCATTAGCAGCAAGTTGTTAGTGTGTGCAATGATCAGTTGCTCTTCCAACCTTCTCTTTCCATCTGACAAAGACAGAAAGATTGTCCTATCCAAGTGGAACATGACCAAGCCTTGCTGGGTGAATGAATTGAACAGATGAAATCATTTCTAGGCTTTAGCATCGTTTGCAGTGTAATGGCATCCTTGCTATTAACTTAGCAAAAGAAGAGGGACCTGCTGGGAATCATTTTTCCATTTTCATTTTAATCAAGAAATCAGTAAATTAATATTAGCTATATGAAAGTAGCACAGACTTTTTGTTTCCCCTGGTGAATACTTACTCAAGTTTTAAACAACTTCTCATCATTCACTTCTCATGTTTTCCATGAGTTTTACTGCCAGCTAGGTTCAATGAGAGCTTGTAGCAATGTCTCTTACATTCCAGCTCATGGAAAACTGGTGCAGCAGTCTGAAATGTGCTGATCTGATTTATGGAACCAGCTGGAAAGTAAAGAAACCTCAACTGTCTGATCAAACCAGACAAAATTGAAATAAAGAGATGTAATAAAGCAAAATCCAGCCAAAAAGAAAGGTGGAATTCATTCTTTGATTAGTTTTTCAAAAACAAAGCCGAACAAAACAAAACCTTCCATCAGTAGGGATGTCAGGCGCTTTCAAAAGATTCATTCTTCTTTTTTTCTTCTCATTTCTTGCCACAGTAATTGCAGAAAATCCCTCTCACACATGCAGCTGTGTGGGGCAGGAAGCTTTTTTCCATTCTATCACAAGGGAGAGTCAGCATTCAAGTACACCAAAGCTTTATGCAGGCAAAAGAGTAAAGATGCAAAGCAACTTTTCCAAAGTTGTGCCATAAATCTGAGAAAAATGTCTGCTGAGAGACCTTCCCCAGAAATCTCCCCTTCGTCTTTAAATCCAGCTGTATCTTTTCTGTGTTTCCAGGACCTTCAGTGTTTTTCTTTGCATCTGAAATGCTCTGGCTGTGTGATGATGTCCATGCTGCTTGCTACACACAGCCTCGATCAGCGTGCTTCTGGCTGCCTCTGCTCCCTCTGACACATCCTACAGCCCAGTTTCTGGGATTATTTTATCTTCATATGAGAGAGTTCAATAACAAAAATAGCAAACACAAATGCTTTGGCTGTGAAACCTGGGTCATGCATCTTCCCTGCTCACCTGCAGAGAAGTGCAGGCAAAGGGGGAAAGAGTGCTTAATGCCTGCTTTTGTATTAATGAATCCATGTAGGACTCACTGCAATAGATCCAGTCGTTACTCTAATATATTGCCCACCTCCAGCCAGAAGTGCTAAGCTCTTGGCTTGGATGAGGCAGTTTGTGTAGGGAAGCAGCAGCTGCAGTCTGCTCTCCTGCAAGGCAATAAGGATTCAGTGCCATGTTACTGCTTCTTTATTTTCCTTTTTAATTATGATAGTGGAAGTTGACTGCCATGATTGAGCTTCAGCTGAAGTACAGATCCTCCCATCCCTGTGCCCTTCTCCCACTCCCTGACTACCCTGCCTCTGTCTTCCAAGACACATAACTAATAGCCAGTGACAGTTCCCAAGAGACTATCTATAAAGTTGAGTCCTTGCTACTGTCTATGACACAATCTTCATAGGTGCCTGATGTCAGCCAACAAGTAGCTCGTGCATGACAAACACACAAGGCCTGATCTATCTGCTTCTTCAATACCTTAAAAACCACATGCTTGAAGATGTATGGAGCAGAATGCATGCAGAAAAATATATTTATAAGAGGTAATAGTTTTAAGTTGCCCCAGGCGAAGTTCGAGTTGGATATTAGGAAAAAATTTCTTGTCCAGAAGAGTGGTGATACAGTGGCACTGCTGCCCAGGGAGGTGGTGGAGTCACTGTCCCTGGAGGTGTTCAGGAACTGTAGGGATGTGGCACTGAGGGATGTGGCCAGTGGGCATGGCAGGGGTGGATCAACAGCGGGTGATCTTAGTGATTTTTTCCAATCTTTATGATTTGATAACTATAACTGGGGTTAATAAGACATTGCATTCAGTTGGATTATAATGCAGTAATAAGTTATCTGAGTTATCTTTGCTGCTTTTTCTCCATCGCAGTATTCATCAGTGAAGGTATATTGAGATCCGTGGGGTCATCATGTCTACAGCAGCAATTTTTCCTCCCATAAAAGCAATATTTTTATTGCTTTCAATGCGTATATTCAAGCATGTTTGGTTTGTTTTCTAATCAGTCTCAGCCTCTATCCTTATTATTCACAAATACAGTTGATGACTATAACGACTAAACTGAAGTTCACCAGTTAAGCTTCATCGTGCTGAAGGGAGCGGAGGAAAGGACGCTTGAGTGTGCAAATGGGTTGTGCAAAGAGGCTCTCACTGTCTGAAAGACAGGCAGAGCTTTGAAAAGAGCAAGATAGTTCAGATATTTCGATGTTTGAACTAAGACTGGGGCCAAGGGAGTGGAACCAGGCTCTCAGCACATGCTTCACGGTTTGCCAGCAAGCTCTGACTTTGCCTGTGATGTGAAAATATGGACAGCAAGTGAAGCTCGATGATTCCCAACTCATCTAATCAGATTATTTCATCACCTGAATGAGAAGTGACAAGTGGAAGGTAGAACAGGAACATGTGTTCAGCAGGCCTGAGCTCTCTTTGACGTGGCTTGTTTGCCTTTTTCAGAACTGTGAATATGGTGGTAGGGATATCCTGGAAGGCAGATTTTGCAGCATGTCCCAGTGGGCAGGGAGTTCATTTAGAAGACAGGAAACATCTGTTTTCTTCTGAGCTTCTCTTCGTTTGCTTGGGGAGTTTGTGTGATGAGAGGTTAGGCCATTCACCTCCATTCTTGAGGGACCCTTGTATGAAGAAAAAAGGAGTAGAGATGAAACAGGCTCTACCAGTGCAGATGCTGGGCCACCGGATCATCTGGAACTGTGATGATTCAGATTTTGTCGTCTTGCTCTGGGAGAACAAATTCAACTCAATGAGCTCTTGCCTTTAAAACAAAGGGGAAAAAAAGTAACCAAAAAACAAAAAAAGCAGACCAAGGCTGCATCTCTGTAATAGCACAGCAAAATGACAGTGCACAAAAAGAGAGGTGAAAGCAGCATCTGAAACAGCCCAGCAGGTACATGATTTTGCTCAGTTTCTGAGAGGTTAAGGTGACCGAGAACTCACCTGCCCTTATCCAGCATTGAGGGATCATTATTAGCTGTCTTTCTTGGTCCTCATGTTGAACTTGTTTTTAAGGAGGAATCCTTGGCTCTGAAAATAGGGCAAGAACACAAAGCTGCTGAGTATCCCAGTACTTTTTTCCTTTCCCCATAAAGAATAGTAAATACCATTCTTAATTCTACCCAAAAAATTGTCTGGAGGGGTCATCTTAAGCAATTGAAGTTGTTGCTAAAGAAAGAAGAAATGGGAGAACTTGTAAAATTAAAGCTTTACATAATATTATACACTACAAAGACTTTTAGCTGGCATTTCTCTCCTTTTTTTTTTTTTTTTTTTTTGTACCTTTAATAAAAGAATTAAACGATTTTTAATTGGAGTTACTTGCCACTGGAGCTTGTCATTGCTTGCTAAAATCTTTGTAACAGAAAAATAAAACAGAAAACTCTGAGGTTCATGTAGGAGTTTTTAGTGTTTTACTCGGCCAGGATATATTATCTTTGATCCTTTGTGTCCCATCAAAATTAGCATAACCATTTCCTACCAATAAAATAATCACTTTCCCTTTCTACTATATATATATTTTTGTCACTGTGGAAGTGAAATATGGAGCTCAGTTTTAATCTTTTACCTTCTAGGGATTTTATAATAGAAATAGAAAATTAGGTTTTATCCCATGAAATTGTCCAAATCTTTCAAAAATATTTCTGTCTCGTATTTTTAGAAGAAAACTGATGTCTCAATATATTGGAGGTTTTTTGAGTGAAAATCTCAAGGAAATCTTTTATTTAGATGCTTTCTGAATTTTGGAAATATCTTTTCTAATAACTGGAAATATCTTCTTGCTCACTCTTGTTAACTCACTATGTGGACAAGGAAAATCAGGGGTTTCCATCAGAAAAGTGAAATTTGTAAAAAGATTCAAAACTTTTTGGACCAAGAAATTAAGACCTATGTATGTAGTGTGTTGGAAAAGAATGAATCTGCATGCCAACAACTCACATTAATGTCCCTCCGTGAGTGTGTGGTTGCATAAGGGTGGTTGTAATCTCACTTCCTTTATCCCCATTTTTCCACCATCAGCTTCATCACTGCAACTTTTGGCTGACCTTTAGCTGTATTTTGCCAATTGGCCAAGTTTCCATTGCTTGTTAGGCCATAATGAGCAATTTCCAAATCAATCTATGTGAAATCCGAGGGAAATGTGTAAAAGAGCATTGTATATGAGCATGTATGAATGCTCAATGTATGAGCATGTATAAAAAAGCAAAAGATAAAAGTTGTCTATTGTGGCTCCAGTGCTTCTTGTGAAGCAGAATCAAGAGAAAAACAAGGCTGTTCACACACCAAGTGAAGCTGAAATTGAAACTCTTAGAACCGGTGCATGTTGATTCCTTTTGCTAAAGTAATATATTGATCCTTAAACTAATATACTGATCCTTACTGCTAAACAAACCAGCCTATGTCACCTTTTATGCCAGGCTAATTTAAGAATAAAAAAAAATAGTGAGAGATGGGGAAGCAGACCTGAAATCTGACCTAAATTCTTTGCTGACAGGGAGATAAACCAGGTGGCTTAATCGGTTTTTCCTGTTTTGACTGCATTTTGCAGTGCTCCCTTTGCACTGACACGCTCTGGCAGGTGTTTTCTGCTCATCTGGGGTGAGAAGTTGCAAGGATTTAATCTGCCACATGACTGCAGTCAGCAGTGCTCAGAGGTGGACCTTGACCACAGCAACTGAAGGGGCAAATCTGCAGTGATGCACATTGTGTTGGTTATGTGATGCTGATGGCACATTTGTCTGTAACGCTGCTCTTGCAAAGCTCGGCTCCAACGTGCAGCTGGTGTCTGTGTGCCCACTGTGCACGTGTGGCTTCTTTTATTGCAGGGGGCAAAGGGTGTGAGTGCATGCAGCAAACCCAATGGAGTGGGCAGAGTGTCAGAGACCCCTCAGATATCTGTGCACTGAGCCTTGTGCTCTCTGCTTGTGTCCTGCAGTTTCCTGGTGTAGGCTGCTCCTTGCCATCCTAAGCTCTGGCAGCACGTCCCAGACTTCCAATCTGAGACTCTCAGAAACAGACCCATCTTCAAAATCTATAATGCAATTCACAGAGTCAATTTTTCATCCAGTGCTCCGCGTCTGGGGCGAACAAAGTTTTTTAAGAGGTGTAGTCTGTAGTTTTTTTCTTCCTTTTTCTTTTTTGCCTTTCTGTTTTGTTTGGTTCCCCCTCCCACCCCTTACTCTCTATGACAATTAATGTGAGTCACTGACTCGCTTTTCTGCTTCTCTACTGTTTTGATTGGCTTTTTGTGAGTCCAAAATAAAGCCAGTCCCTTGTGGAAGCATTTGAAGGCCTCTGCTAATCAGTTAACTCTAAACTAAATTCTTTGTGGAAGAAAGTTACTGAAAACTGTGAGGAAGGAGTTGCACTATCTTAAGCTTTGGTTTGCATTGCCACTGCACTGACCCGTTTCATTAACATCCCTGAGAATGTCTGAGAGA
Source organism: Lagopus leucura (assembly GCF_019238085.1). Lineage (NCBI taxonomy): Eukaryota > Metazoa > Chordata > Aves > Galliformes > Phasianidae > Lagopus > Lagopus leucura. The sequence continues at coordinate 10,877,450 of NW_024962269.1, read as the reverse complement.
TTCCTGAGACCAGTACAAAACTGCTCAGCTGTGTGAGACGTAGGACTGGGAAGGACCATTCTGGGTCACTGAGTTTGAGAAATATTTGCAGAACAGCTGCTCCACACAGCACCAGAAAACATGTCCCACTGTCCCGCATCCCAAATCAGGTGACCTGCTGAAAAAGATCAAAAAGTGCAGCTGGTCTTCCCAAGAGAAGACAGCAGGACAAAGTGATGATGTCTCCTATCCTTGTCCTTGGATAGGTGTTCAAGAACTGTGGGGATGTGAGGGACGTGATTAGTGGGCATGGTGGGATGGATTGATGATTGGACTGTGTGGTCTTAGTTGTCTTTTCCAACCTTAATGATTCCATGTGCTGCATTTTTCAGCAGTACCAATGCTGAAAATGTTATTCATTTCAGCAGTGGACGAAGAAGCTCAACAGAGAGATCTGATTGTTGCTGTGTGATTTCCAAACTTTCCCTTTGGCTGAGGAAGGTTGAGGGTCTCGGCAGCAGTACCAATCCAGGGCTGGGGCACTGCACGCTGTTTTCATGCTGTTTGCTGGAATAGGGGGAAATATGTGCTCAGACTAGCTGACCCATTTTATTTGAAGTGACACAATTTGTATTTCATTTTTATCTTTGGCTTAACCTTTAAGAGAAAAATATGTCTGCTTCCAAAATAGGATCTCAAAAGGTTTTGTTTAAAAGAAATGCAGAAATGCAGCACTGGGGATTCCTGGATTTCTTCATCCCACCTCTCCAGAGGGAAAAAAAAAAAAAAAAGAAGAAAAGAAGCTGTTTGTTTGCTCCCCATAGATTCACAAAGAGTCTGACTGATGACACACTGCTCATGGAATCCTTGTTTTGCTCACACTTGAGCAATATTGTTCCGAGCATCAGATGCTGGCGAGTCATTGCCTGGCAATGCAGGGAGCTCGTGTCCCTCCTCTCCAGCTGAACCTGTCACATCTACCAATGCAAGGAATTAAAAAAAAATCTCTTTGCTTTAAATCACTTCCTTTGAACTGATGTGACCTCTCCTGTGTTACTGAAGTTCGTTGTCCGTTTACTTTCCACGTGGTTCTGCCATTCGTCATCCCAAAGTTTGAGCCTAAATCATTCCTGAAGGGACAGTAAAAATGATGGTAGATTAAAAGATGGTGTGCTGGGGTTGTTAGTTTAAATCTGATTTCCTTACAAAGGGAAAATGTTTCCAGGAATGGATTCATAGTGTTAATGCTGATCTGACGTCAGTGAAGAGGAGAGGAAGGTTCTGAAGAGATCTGGGCCGGGGGGGAATGACAGGCAAGTCAGTGACAAAATGAGAGTGCAGTGATTTGAGAAGAGACACGCAGCTGCTTTCCTCTCTCTTTGCTCTGCCTTTCCTCTGTGACAAACACATGGATGATGGAGTTGAAACTGATCTAGAGTAGAAATGCAAATGAGGTCTGCATGAGGCAGCATCTTGCCCGTTTTTGCTGGAGGAAGCTGGCTGTCTCCCAAGCTCCCCAGCAGCACTGTGCTAAGGTACAAGGGAGCTGCAGGTGCCTCCAGGCTTCATGTGCACCAACCATCCGCTCCTGCAGCAAAGGCTTTGCTGTGCCAGGTGGAGCAGATTAAGAGGTGGAAAAATGGGCCTGATCCAAACCTGTGCTCAACGTGCTTTCAATCCTCAGTGGCCCCAGAGGGTATCTGGCTGCCCAAACACACTCGGCATCTCACAGAAAAAGGCAAAAGTTGGCTAACAGTTTGACATGGCTCTGTTAGCCCTCACCTTGCCTTTACTTGGGCACACTGCAACACAAGCCAGGAATCCAAACAGTTTGTCGAGGAGGCTTCTTGCTGCTATGGTACTCCACACCTCAAGGCATTTATATACATTTCAGTACAACAGTTGTGGTGTCTGAGGATTTTTAATACATGTTCCTCAAATCTGTGTGCAAGGGTTGCACTCAGATTGCCCTGACTTAATGTTAAATGTCTAACTGGGGTAAGCAGTCCCAAGCGTATAAAAGAGGACACCAGGCACTGTTTACTCTGCACTGGGTGATATGAGAGTGGGACCTACGTTGATACACAGCAGTAGATAACCAAAATTTCCTCCTGAGCTCTTGTAAATCATGGTAATGTCTCGGTGTAGTACTCAGTCAAGGAGCCTACCTGCTGTAGGCTAACTCACTAGGAGAAACCAGCACATCCAGGTGATTGACTTGGATAAAAAAAGTAAACTTCACTCACAGCATGTTCTTGGCAGCATCTCTTCTCTCCCGGGATGCTGCGCATCTTTCTCAGTCTTGCTATGTCATGCTCTCAAGTGATGGAGAGACTGAAAAATGGGTGGAGAAGAAATAGGACTGGACAATGCAAAGGTTTTATTTTAGGGGCTTGAAAGCGGTCTGGCTTTGTTCTTCTAGGCTGAAAATGCTGTGAGCACTGTCAGCACAGTGCTCTCTTGTCAGTGACTAAATATCTCATTAGTTTGGGATGAGGGATGTGAAGGGGATGGCTGTTGTCAAAATGAAGCATTATGAAGCAGGTAGATTTCAGGATCAGCATTTGAAACTTCCATGTAATTTCTTGGTGTTTCTTCTTAATTCTCTGAAGGACTGTATTTAATGACACACTTTATCCACTGTGTGCTTGACCTCGTGTCTGGTCTCCCCAGGACGGCCCAAAAATCAATGGCAAGGTTTTAATCAGCTCTAATAAGTTCGTGGAAGAGAATCATTTACTGAGGCCTCTCTGCTGTATTTGTGCTATGGTTCCAATTGATTATTTGTGCCAATTATTAACTAAGAATCAGGACGGGAGGGAAAATAATCTGTGTTTGGTCAATGTTTTTATCTGAGATTTTTAGATGCTAACATCAGCAGCTTCCTTTGCCCCTAATCCTTCCATTGCACTGTGTAATTGCAACGTTTCCCTCCTAAATTATCCATGGCTATTTTTCCCCTTTATTTTTCCTAAAGCAAAGGGAAAGTGGTTGGAGGAAACAAGAGGTCCCTTATTAATTGTGACTCCAAACAGCTTTAACAAAGAATGGGGGGCTGGAAAGCACCTAGGACTGTTTATGCATAGACTAGAAGCAGCGTTCATACACAACCATGCACTTCTGAAGTGACGAATTTGAAAATAAAACCTTAAAAATAAACAACTCTTGGAATTGTTATGTTTAAGGAAAAGAAAAAAAAAGAAAAAAAAAAAAGCCTTTCTGGGCTCTGCTGAAAGCTAGCAATTAGGTTGCGCTGCAAAAAGTGGAAGGCAGACAACTAGTAACACCTCAGTGGTTGTCTTTGCTGTTTTGCTGCTATTGGCTCCATCAGAAAGATGTCATCTCCATGACACCAAAATATATCAAACATTCTGAGAAATACTGTGCTTAGCTCTTCTGCTGTGTGCTTAGTGGAAAGCAAGCTTAGGAGAGAAGTTCCCTGTTAATTAAATCTTGCTTTCTTTCTTTTATATGGTAATTACACCAATTATAAGTCAGATCCTAATGTCTTTCAAGGTGGTGCTTCTGAGAGTTCTACTCTCAGAAGGCATTGCAAAGAAACCTCTTGTTGAGTTCCCACCATACAGAGTGAGCACTCAAGCAGAAAGGGAAATCAGAGGGTTGAGAGCGACCGTATCTGTTAATGGCCATGCAGCTCCAGGTTGTGGAACGGCAAACCTTCTGCATGTGAGAATGTCTGGGACCTTGGGGCAGACCGTCCTGTGCAGGTCTCCTAAAAAGCCATAGTTTAGGGAGGAGATAATAGTAACAAATGATGCTAGTAACAACTCTTAGCTCCTCTGCTCCTGGGAGTATTTGGGAGGCAGCAAAGCATGCCCAGCGCGTGGAAGAATTACTGACACTCCATGAGATAAAAGTCAGACAGTGATTCCTCCTTAGGAGGTTCTGGCGAAGTGAAAAAGAGAACAAGGAGCTCCAACTTTTACTGAAATGAAGAATACTGCTTAAGCAAGGGATTAGCTCAATGCCTGTTTTCCTAAGCGTACAGCCATGTTGAAGTAGAAAATATATCTGTGTTTTGCATTTCCCCCATCCCCAGTTTCCTATGATCTTGCTTTGGAGCTTTCCCTAGCAGACCCACCACAGACAAGGTCTCTCCTTCCCCAGCACTCCCCTGGTCCCCTGGACAAGCATGCTCAGGGTTGGGTGAAACAGAGGCTGAATGTTACAGCTGAATGCAAGCTGAGTGCTTCCCGTTAGCTCGGAAAGATGATGCTTAGAAACACAGGCTGTAATTCTGAGAGCTTCCAGAGACCAGCAGTGCTGTGACCACAGGAGCAGGGAGGGATGGTTATTCCAGACCAGCAGAGAGAGCTCTTGATATGCACTCACAGATGAGCACATTGTGGAAGCACATCACAACCATTTCCATGGCAACTGGCTTTGATGGACTTCAGGGCAGTAGGAAACCAAAGAATAAGTTGACTTAGGGCAGGGGAAGAAAAACTGTGGTTATAAATACTGTGGAAGTGCACGTGGCCCATTTCTCTGTAGTGAGTGCATGTGGGGAGGTACTCATACATATGAGGATAATAAGGTAGAACTTGACCTAAGCTGCTGCCTGGGATATTTGTCTCAGTCAGAACCTGCTGCCAAACCTGAGGCTTTATTTCTATTGCTGGGTGCTGCTTCACCAGTCAGAAGAATAAACAAACTCCACAAAAATGATAGTATGCTAGGAGTTGTCCACTTCTGCACAGCTTTGGAGTCTTCCGTGAGTATTTGCCCTTTGGAAGTCAATAGAACAGTTCTGGACAGTGATGAGTGATAAGGTTGCAAAAGTCCTCTAAGATCATCTAATCTAACCATCAGCCCACCCACACCATGCCCAGTGACCACGTCCCTCAGTGCCACATCCCCACAGTTCTTGAGCACCTGGTTCTTGACTCCACCACATCTCTGGGCAGCCAGTGCCACTGCATGACCATTCTTTATGAGAAGAAATTTTTCCTAATATCCAACCTGGACCTCCTCTGGCAGAACTTGATGCCATTCCCTCTCATCCTATCATATTAATTTATTTTCAATCACACTCAAGAGGGAGAAGCAGGGCCACACGGCAAACAAGCCTGGATTAAGCACAGTGCTCAGCAGAGCTTCTATCCGGTTCCTGAAAACAGATCCAGATGCACTGATGGCTTAACGCTAATTGGAGAGAGCTTGTGGTGGCCCCACCAGAGGCAGAGGGATGATTCAGTTGGTCCTGAGGCTGCTTGGGTTGTGCTCCAGCAGACAGGATGCTTGGCCAGGATCGGTGGTTTTAGCAGGAACACCAGGGAGCAAAGACAAACAAGGAACCTCATTCCTCAAAGAAAGTGAGTTTTGCACATGCAACTTCTGAAACAATGGCTGTGCAGGGCAGAACCTAACCCAGAAAGGCCCTGTTCTCACTTTGTCAGACGTGCTGAGCCTCTGTGGGACTAAGCCGGGTCTGGATGCACACACTGACCAGCAGGCTTGGAGCCATCCCCTGGTGTGAAGGAAGGGGCTGCTTTTCTAGCTAATAATTCAGTAACGAAAAAGCAGGGCAGAGACACGGAGCCTGCAAACCCTCACACCTGTTTTCCATCAGACAGGACCCATGCTACCACCATGGGCTGCTTGGAGGCTCTTTCTGTCGGGGCTCGTTAGCACCACTAAATCACAGCCACGGCCTGCTGTTCTCAAGCGGTCATTCCTGACTGGGGATTTATCATTCCCATCCCCACCCCTCTCTGTTTGGCATTCTAGAGTTATTTATTTATATCAGGAGAGACAATTGCAGCGTTTCATGGGTGGGCGCAGTGGAATGCTAAGCAGGCAGGAGCGGGTCCCACAGGTACTGCAGGATGTGGAGTTGATTTGGCCACATCTACGTGACTGATATTAAATATCACCATATGGAACTGAAGTCTTCCCCGGGAGTTTATCACTAATTCATCTAAGGGTGACTTTTGTTGTCAGTGTTAGAGTAGCACTGGCTGTTCTTCCTTTTTTTTCCCTGTGTTTCTACACTGTCTTGTATTTCTTTTCCTTTAATTTCTATGAACTACTCAAGGCAAACGGAAATATTAATTAATCTGTTTAAAAATAACGTCTACAGAAAAGCTGCTCTTGCACCTGGATGTGTGAATGGAAAGCATGTAATTTGGTCATGGGGGAAAACAGCTCACTTCCCACCCTTCTCCTGTGAAATCAGTGGCTTAGCCCTGAGCCTTCATTCTTAGCAGAGATGGAGAATTTATTCCATGTAAACAGGACAGTCTATCAACTGGACTTTTCTTGTGGGGTTGTGTTGTGCTGTTTTTTGGTCGTTTTTTGTTTTTGTAAATGCATTTCTTGACTTCATATTTGCCAGCTGGACTGTTCAGAGTTCAGATGGCAGTCTTATAGGAATTACCTCAAGACTTTAACATGAAATGTTTTTCACCTTGACCCTTTGCTTCTTGCAACCAATTATTGGATTTCCAGACTCGCATATACATGCTTCTGATCCTGACAGAGGGTGGGCATACCTGACCCACTGTAAATAAACAACCTCTTTCTCCGGCTAGGATTCCATGGCATTCATAGAAACAAAAGCGATTTCCCTGTCATTTATGGGAATGACACTCTCTCCCAATGAGCTCCTTCTCTTGCTCTCTCCCCAAACCAACCACATTCAGTGTTATTTCTAGAACTCATTGTGCTGGGTACGGTGAAAACCAGAGTTGTGAAACAGAAGTAGAATTGAACTCAGCCTAAGCATGTCTGTGATACAACTGATTATCTCGTTGTTGGATAAGGACCCTTAAAAGTCATCTAGTCCAACTCTTTTGCTCTCCCAGAGCGATTTTTATTTTCCACTGCCCAGCAGAGCATCTCTACTTCCCTCTTCTCCGGGTTTTTCTCTGCTGTGGAAGATGCTCTTTCAAAGCTCCCTTCCTTTCTGAGGAAATCTCCTCTTCAGACATCAGAGCAGCAGCTCAGATTTGGGAATTACAGCTGGAGCAAGCAGCTCCACTCAGTGTTTGTTCCTCTTTCTTGCTGCATGGCGTGAGAGTGATGAGGGGAAGATGGATGCAGTGGCGCGCACAGTTCAGGTTGCACACCGCTTGCTCCCTGAGAGCCCATTAAAGGGAAGATTTAGATGCAGCATTGGGATGACTGGAGAGTTAATTCCATGTGGAGGACAATTAGCAGTTCCTAGTGAAGCAGAACCGGCTCCATGGTGAACTCTGTCATGCAGAGTTTTCTTTCCCTGCCCTTTGCATACTTTTAATTCACCCAAGCCAAATTGTCTCTTGCTGCCTTCGGCAAAAGAGGGTATCAGTCAGGGAGGTATCAGTCAGGGAGAGACATAGCATGTATCAGGGCCAAGTTTCTGCTACAGTCCTCAGTGCAGGATGCTAATGCTTTGCCCTGAATACAAGCAGGTTATCTAGGTGGTCACTACTTATCTACTGTCTGGCCAGACACAGAGAAGCTGGTCAATGGACCAAGCCAAAAAACAGGTGGAAAATCAGACATACAGCAGCCCAGCCCAGATCCTGTGTTCTTCCTCACCATCATGCACAAAGCTCTTTTGCTCCAGTGTTCACATGAATCATGAAGAAATGCTGAGCCACCCAATCCTGGCCACTGGCATGCCATAGAATAAAGAAGTTGTTATGCTCATGGGTATTGGGTATAGCCAGCTTGTAAGTGACGGTCTTTATAGACTCATGCAATTATGTTTCACGTGTTTTCACCCCAGTATCAGCACTGCAAGTAGAGTTGAGATCACTTATCACATTTACTTTACAACCTGAATGTGAAATGACTTTTTTTCTTTTTGCTTTTTGCTTTTTTTTTTTTTTTTTTTTTTTTTTTCCAGTGGAATAACTCTGAACCACTGGGGTTTGTAAGATTTGCTTTAGGGGCTAATTGCAGTCTCTTTCAAAAAGTTTTCACCCATATGTTACACGCTCATGGTGTAATTTAAATTCCACTTTTTAGCTTGGTTTTTGTCTAGGAATGTTTTTCAATTTCTCTTCTGTTTTTCTTTAACTATCAGAAATTTCATACAAGAGTGGTAAAGAATCCCAATGAGACTGTTATTACAGAATTTTGCTACAGATTAGAAGTCGTACAGAACCTGCCTAAAATTGTACTTTTAATTAATTTTTAAAGACAGATTTTCATATTAAATTTGACTCATTGTAATTCTACAAATATACTACCAAAATTAAAGACTTTTTTTTTAATGTGTTTTATTGTAAGAACTTGGCTATGAGCAACTGCTCTGAGATACCAGCCAGAAGACACCAACAACTGGGACTTTCTCCCTGTTTCTGCATAGAGCTGCTAAAACATACCAGTCAGCTTGCCTCAGCTTTCACATTTATCTCTGTTTGTTTGACACTGGATTTTCCCTCAGTTATGGACTAGAGGAGAGTCAGTAACCTCAGGACAATTACACCGACTCAGATACAACAATCAGTCTAATTTATTTAAATATAACCACACTGTATGTTCTTGGTTCACATAAATTTGTATTTGCAGTCATTTCAAAACAGGGACGTTTCCTCAGATGCTACTTTTCTTTGGAGAGACTGTTTGTGATTACTTTTATTTCATAAAAACTCATTTATTTACTCATACACCTTCAAAAATTTCATCGTGTCCTCAAAGAATAAGAGTTGTAATTTTAGGGATCAAAAGCTTGTGTTCTTCCTAGGCCTTTAACAGACTGCTTCAGTGCAGAAAACAGTGGTGGACTTGTGATTTTTTGTCTGAGAAGATGGTGCTATGATTGAAAGTGATCATGTTTCCGTTGTTTAATGGATTTCTTCCCCTTGATCACTTTCTGTGTTATTCAGTTGTTGGCTATGATAGCCTGTTTTCAGTTACGTGATCCCCCTTTTTGCATTGAGCCATTTTTTTGACCTGTCAAGCTACGTACTCACCAGCCAAATAGCTACAGAATCCGTGTGTTGTTATCGTCATCTCTTAAAACCTCAAGATCCTGTCCCACTGCTTTTTCAACTTTCATCTTTTTTCTACCTGAAGATGCACTGTGGCTAATCTAATCGTGGTTGGAAACTCTTAACAGTATATTTATACATAATTTAATGACAGAAGATTTACGCTTTTTTTTTTTCTATGACAATTAACCTGTATTACAATCATAATTATGATTCATACTAAATCAGCAAATTAACTGAAAAAAAGTCTGGAAATTAAACTGTCAACCACCAGTTTGTTCAACAAATAACCAAACCACAATTGCCTTAAGATGTCCAATAGCAATTCTGCACAGAGGAGATGCTGTCTTAATTCACTGACATTTAGGTTATTCTTGAGACCATTTTTTTCTCTCCTTGTGACTAAGGTTAATATTCAACTGAAATGTTCTGTTGCTTAGAAACCATCTTGTAATGCTGAATTCATTAATGCTTTTTTCCAATTTGCTCCCAGGAACCTTGTTAGATAGTGTTTCCCACTTTTATCCTAATTAACAGGTACTGAGAAAAAAAAAAAAAAAAAAAAAGAAAAAAAGTAAGAAAATGTACTTCAGTAGAGAGCATCTCTGCTTATCCTTTGCCATCCTTTTTCCCTTGTTTACTAGAGAAACAGCAGTATCTCTGGCCTCAAGCTCCTAATTCTCTTTCAGTAAGTGACAATGTCCTTTGAGCAAAGCAAATGTAATTCTCAGAGTGGTCCTGACACAGCTGACAGTCAAGATGGCTCTTTCCATGTATGGAGTGACTGGATTGCAAAGCAAATGGGTGAGCTCTTCCACCAGAAGCAGCTGAGTTCAGCAGCTGATTTCAATCCAATCCAGGCTTTCATTGCATCTTAATGCTTTTTTGCTAGTGATGCACTAGCAAGGCAGGGCAGCATGCACAGGACTAATTATAGAAGCCCAGCAGCAATCCATGGCTCACTTGGAGCTATGAAATCCATGGCTCAAAAAGGAGCATGCCCGAAAGTTGACCAAGTGGTTTCATCTTCTTCTCTTAATGGAGCTCTTCCCAAATAGCTCTGAAATTACCTCTAAAGGCCTCATCTCCTGCCATATAGATATGTTGTAGGTGACTCACACTGCAGAGTGCTTGTTTCAGTTTTCTTCTGCTCGTAGGTGCCCTGAAAGCCAAAGAGGAACGTGGCCAAGCATTTGTGTTGAGAAATTGGGTGTTTTTGGACAAAGCTGTGATCCCAGTTGCTTCAATAGGCCAAGCAGGATAAGCTGTATTGATGCCATTAAGCATCAATAAACATCAGTACAGATTACTGCCTGGATGAGGAGCTATGAGATATGGTTTAGTAGCTTGTGGTACTAATAGGAATGGGAGGGTGGTTGGACTAGATGATCTTGCAGGACGTTTCCAACCTTGTGATTCTGTGAAGCTGCTACCATACTGTGAGCAAAGACAGAGAGTGCTGAGGTCTATGTGATAATGCTTAGGTTCTGTGTTCAGTTGGGCTTATTTATTTAAATTTAGCTGACAAATGGGTTGTTGTTGTTCTTTTTTATTTTTTCCTGTGCTGACCCTGCAGCAGTACTTGCCCCACTGGTATTCTAAAATGCAATGGCTAGTACCACAGAATCATTAAGGTTGGGAAGACCACTAAAATCAACCATCAACGCTTTACCACCATGCCCACTAACCATGTCCCTCAGTGCCACATCTGTGCTAGGAAAGAAGATGCCATGGGTCTCCTTGGTAGATACTTTTTTGCCTTCAACTCTTTAAATTAATTTCAGAAGGAAGGATAATTTCTCATTCAAAAAGGGGAATGGGGGGTGGGGTACGTAACCTAAAATGCATGTGTTGGTGATTGCTGTTCCTCCCACTCCTGTTCAGCACACAAAACATAGAAATGCCAAAGCAAAGGTGTTTCCATGGTGTTTTCCACTTAGACCTCTACAGTCAATATCCTGCCCTGATAATGGCACAGAGCATGTTAGATTTGCAGCCCAGATCTGCAAACTCAAAAGTGTTGACAATATTAGTCAAAGACACGAATAACGCACGCACTTTCTGAAGGTCTGTGCAAGGCTCCCATGCCCCCAAGTTACCAGTGATTCCACACTGATGATAAAGAGCCTTGCTTTTTCCATGCTGAGCATTCAGGCAGAACTGTTGATGTCACACACGTTTTATTTACTGCCAGCCCTGATTAGATTTACCAATATTTAGCAGCCAGACACAGTATTAAGAGATCTTAAGTGGTCAGGTCCTATTAACAATTTGTCTTTGAATTTGCCCTCTTAATTGCTTTGTTCTGTTTTGAGGGGCTGATTTAAACCCTTTTAAAATTCTGTTAAACAAGGAAGACAGTGTGCTTGCCTGTTCTGTAAAAGCTGACAGCAGCATTTAGGTAAAACAGACAAATTCACAGAGGTTATTTATGTCCAAAACTAAACTAGAGCAAGTTTCAGCAAATCATTCAACTTAGTTATTTTTTATGGCATTCTGAGTGAAACAATGAAACTGAAATGGCATCGTGGTTTTCTTTTTCTGGTTGGATTGAATTTCTTGAATAAAAGCAGTTTTGTTTTGTTTCTCGAACTGTAATACAGCTTGGTCAATTTAGTGCAGATATTTCATGAATGTAGGTCAACTTTTTCAGTTGTTTTAGCTTAAAAAAGAGAATGCTCTGAAATAAAAAAGTGATTATTAGGGGATATATGCAGTTTTATTGGGGGCAAAAAAAAAAAATTGAAAGAAACTTCATTTTCAGTTCAACAAAAATCTTTCTTCTGAATTGTGGCAATTTGCTTTTCATTTATTGGAAACACTTCTTAAAATGTATGCTTTGGATTAGTCTGAAGGAAATCTCTTTTCCGATCTTCCAGAACTGCAAGCGAAGCAAAAAAAATCACTTCTTCATGCACTTTTGCTCGTGAGGGAGTGTATCTTTGAAACCTTCCCAGCAAATTTTCCCAGATGCCAGAACTTCAGAAGGCTCTGATAGGATTCAGAGTGATGTCCAGCCAGCTAAATCTTTACCCGTGCTTTCTCAGGTTCACTTACAGTATCTCTTTTCTCACTATTTATCTTTTTCACCATAGGAGCATGCTCAAAGCACTGATTAATAAGCACAAGGAAAAGCTTAGAGATGACATATGTCTAACATATTGCCTCGTGCCTCTTTCCATGTCCTCAAAGCATGGTTTGCAAATGAGAGAGACGGGAAAGACAGGAGCAAGTAGCAGCTGTGTGAATTTCAATCTGCCCAAAAGACCACTTATATCTCTGGTTTCAGAAAATGGTGTGGGGGTAAGATGATGGGTGATCCTGTCCTAAACTCACTTGGACTGCAGGAAACAGCTCAGATTTAAGACGACCTCAAGTGTCATTTGAACCACAAAGTAAAGGCTGCCCTATTCTTGCACTGCTTTTCTCATCTAAGGGAAATGGGAAGGTGGAAAAGAGTGTGATGGGAAAGATGGACAGAAAGAATGAGGCAAAACCTCTCCTTGGCACGAAGGAAGAGGATATGAGCAACCTGGCTAAGCTGTCTCTGGTGGATGGGGGCTAGGAAACACTGGCATGAAGGTACTGCCATGTGTGATTCTTATTAGAAGTCGTTGTTAAATAAAGTGTGGCTGATTTGTTTGGTTACCGTGGAAGTCTCTGCTTAGGTGAAATGGAGGATGAAACTCAAGGGATAAAGGGGCAGTTTTTCAAGGGCTCCCCCTGACTCTCCAGCCTACCGAGAACATTTCCAAGTGAGCAGCACTGAGTCTCTCATAAGAGAGACTTGTCCTGAGGCACAGCCAGGTCCCTTTTGCAGAACTAGGCACTGATGGAGCATTTGTAAACGGAAGAAGAAAGCCAGTCTACAGGGAAGGATGATTTTATGGCGTAAGTGTTGCAGTAGGCCCCAGGATGTGTAGATTTAAGACCAATTTCTCTTGCAGACTCACTGAAGAGGAGTGAGTTAGTTGCTTGCCTAAGCTGCCTATGTGTAACACTGGAAGAATAATACCTCCTATTACTGCTGTCCTGTCTCATTGAGACCATATTCCCTTCTGAGGAGGAAACATACCTCAGTTGGTGGTGACATACTGCTGGGACTAAGGATCCCTGGTTGCAAGTGATTCCTGTATATGTTCATGTTACTACATTCCTCTGTGTCATCCTTCATTTCTTTCACATCACCATTACCACCATGAGGGGCCCATAGTTCCTGGGGCTGAGATAGCAAAGTCAAGAGAAAACCCCATTTGAATCCCATCTCTCCCTTGCCCTTCCAAGACTGCTATCTGCTTGGAGAGTTTCTGCCTACGTCTGGATCCTGATGGGAGCCTGTCCCTGGCAGTTTCTGCCTTTCTGATAACAGAAGTGAACAAAAGTAGTTATCACATCTAATGTGATATTGCTATCATGATAATGCTATCACCTCTAATGTTCTCTTCCTTTCCATGAGATTGTAATAAACAAGTCTGAATTATTTGCAACAACAATTATACAACAACAAGCTTCTTTTTAACAGAAGAAGGAAAATGAGGGATATCTTTTTATTTTGATGAGATCAGTGTGCCATGACTCAGATGATTACTGAAAATCACTCATACTTCTTCCTGCTACAAAACTTCACGAAGCCTCAGTGGCTTGCCAAGACAATGGCCACCACTCTGGAAGGTCTCTTTCTCTGCACAGATTGTGAGCAGGTTGTTCCCATTTATTTCAGAAGTAAAAGCATGAGCCCATTTAAAGTCTCCTTGAAAAACTGAGCAGAGCCTTGTTTAACATTGCCAGTGGCTATTTGGATTGCTGCAGCAGCATTGCTCCAGTGGAGAGAATATTGAGCAATTCATGCCTGTCCTTCTGCTTCATGGCACTGGGGAATCCACTGACCCAATAGCCCATTGTGGGCAAGAGCAAAAAGGCAGTGCAGGAGATCAGAAGTATCCCAGAGGAGGTACCATGTTTGGATGGGCCTCTCTTCAGCATTTCATTTTCCCCCTGTGCAATCCTTAAGCACTCTCTGTGCTTAAAAACTGCACTAAGGTGAAAGGAACAGCACAAAGTGGCAAAAGTGCCAGAACTGTGTTCCAGGGGATAGAAGAAAGTCACCTCCCTGCAGTGCAAATGTTCAGTGACTGATGACATTGCAGAGGGAACAGGGCTTATGGCCTCCTTATTCCATAGTAAGCAACACCTTCAGTGAATTCCCCATTCTGGGATCTTTAACACTGCTATTATTTGCTCACTCTCCTCCAGGCTGCCCAGATCAGTAGCTGATCACAAACGAATAGAAGGTGACTGGCAACCTACTCCCTGGGCAGCAAATGAGAGGAACACAATCAGCAAGTGTTTGCTACATAACGAGGGGACTGAATGCATGCAGCACATGCAATACTTCTCTACAAGCTGCTGTACAAACCTATCTCGTCACCTGCAGGTGTGATAAGAGACAGATCATAAGGAAAGTAGCTTGCAGTGATTTCAGAACCCAAATTCTTGATCCCTGTGCTAAACTCATAGCCTGTTGCATTTTACTTGGATATGTTCTGAAGTATAGCAGCAGATTTAAACAGCAAAGTGGTTTTCCCATTTAAACCAGACATACAGGTCTTCACTACAGCTACAGAAGAGAGGCATGTGTTTTCTATTCTTGACAAACCTCTGCTCTCCCATTGACTCTCTCTACAACTGGTACGGTTCAGGGACAGGAGGTGGTTGCACTGCTGGAGACTGGGGAGCCTAGCAGAATGACCCCAGGGAAACTGTTTGTTGCCTGGCAAGTTCTGACTGCTGTGCAGCTGTCGTTCCTAAGCCAGACCATGTGAATTGTCCCATTTCTGCACACCCTTCTTCTGGTCCATCTCTAATGATAATTGTTGTTGTGTGTCTGCTGTTTGTGGCCTGGTAGATACAGGTGAAATGAGATGAAGATTTAGTATGCATACTGTGCCTTATGTACCCGTGTGATTAATTTGGCCATCCACAACAGAGAACAATAATCCTGTCCCAAACAGAGCAATCAAAAATTGGTTTAGGCTACAGCAATTGCCTTGTGGTTGCAAATGCATCAATAAAGGCAGCCTTCAGACTCGGGGCTCCAACTGGCCCCGTGCCATAGTACAAATACTCATGGAAAAATCCCTTCTATACAAATAGGGTGAAGATTTTTTAATTACCGTTTGCTTCATTTTTCTTCTTCCATCAAAGTTAACTTTAAGGCACATCTGCATGCTGCCCTGCATCTCCCCCAGCAGTTTCTAGCCAGTCCCATCCTCAGCATTGCCACTTAAACAGCCCATTGCCTTGCCCAGACACATACTACAAGTCCTTGTGATTAAATATTCCCCAGGCTTTCTGTTTATACTTCATGCTATAGATCTGCTGGACATTAGTTCTTGTATACGTAGACATCTATTTTCGATTTATAGAAACTATAATAACCTTCAATGAGATAATCTCACCTGCTCCCAAAATGTTAATCTTCATTTCCCACAGCCACTTCCTCTTAAATCTAATGAAGGGCTATTGGGGCTGGCAGGAGAACAATAGTGGCCTTCTCCTGCTCAGAGATAACACGAGTGGAGTCTAGAAAGCAAGAACGATGCCGACAAGCCAAAGAATCCTGTATGAATTACACAGCCGTCGTCAAGATTTCATGGAAACTAATCCCATTTGTGTTTTGCTCTCTGTTTCTCAGTAGCCAGGCTCCTGCCGTAATTACGTCTGGAACTTTTCCTTTCATAAGCTGCTTTTTAGAGTTCAGGCCCAAGGTCATGCTGCAGAGCGCCAGTTAACCAAGCAGTGGTTTGAGATTTTAAGTGCAAAAGGTCTCATGTTTTGCTGTACATGAGTGCACCAGAATTATTATTTGAATGGATTTGCAAGCAATACAATATTATGGCTGAGTGTTCTGATAAGACTGAAACGAAATGTTTTCATGATATTTCAGTTTATGGGGGGAAAAAAAAGAAGAAAAAGAAAGGTTTAATTTGTTGTCCTGGTTCATGATTAAACCAAACTTCTCCATCAAATGGGCATTCCATTTTCTGATGAGCCCCAGGGGACAGTTTCCCATCTCCAGGGTGCTAGGTGGGTGTGAGAAACATCCTTGCCATACCTGTTCTTGGCACATTCCAGGGAGGCACAGCCCCTCTGAGGTGGACTCCCATGCATTACAGCACAAGTCAAAGCACTTGTTCCCAAATGTGCTTGGAATGTTGCTATTTAAGCATGTTAATGTATGCATATTTTATGTATGTTAAATAGGGGGTCAATAAAAAGTAACCTCATTGATCCCGCAAATATTTTGTCATCATGAGTTACGGAAGCTGAGAATTTCTCAGTTTAGAACCTTTCACAAAATAAACAGCACTTTTTCTTGACTAGCCATGGCTGTTCCCCAGTGCCTGAAGATACATTGCTTACCCTGCTCCAATCTCAGCACGAAGCCGGTCAGTCAGCAGTGTAAATCTTTCTTCTCACAGAAAACTTCAGCTGCTTGTTTCTGTTTGTTTTTGATTTTTTTTTCTTTTGCATTGTTTATAAACATGCCAACATCTGAAGAAGGGACTTGTGTTTTTCCCAAAGGTCGGGCATTACAGAACTCATTTATTGGCTCAGTACAGACACTGCAAGCTGCCTTGCCTTCAGTTTGCACAGTGGAACCATTTTCCTTTTGTAATTGAAACAAGCTCATCCCCACATGGGTGGTGAAAGGTTTTAGGCACTGTATCTTTATCTGATCATGCTGTGGCAGTATGGAACCAAACTGAGATATCTGAAAAAAGGGGTTGTGTCTTATTAGTCACAGAACCACAAAATTACTTGAGTAGGAAGGGACCCTTAAAGGCCATCTGGTCTGACTCCCCTGCACTGAACAGGGACACCTACAGCTGATCAGGTGCTCAGAGCCCCATCCAGCCTGACCTTGGAATGCCCAGCATTCCAGGGGTGATATTGAGTAGGAAAAAAAAATAGAAGAAAAAAAAGAAAAAAGGAGTAGGACAGCATCTTTGTCTTACAGAAAAACTGGTACGGAAAAAATGAGATAATGAACCATGCTGAATTCACTAAAAGATGAGTTTTGGAAAGAAAAAAAAAAAATAGAATATCTGAATCAGAGCAGGGCACACGGCCATGGAATTGTGCAGTCCTGGTTCGTGTCTTTAGCCTGGTGTAAAGCAGTGCACATGGGGACGATCACTATGAAACACTGGAGTGACTCACTAGTGTGTGCAGAAAAGGCCCAGAGTGGGTAAGGAGCTTAACACAAGCCTGGGAAGGGTTTCTGGACCTTTATGCTACCTCAGGGACAAGTGCTAAACCTAAAGAGGATGAAGAAAAGACGAGGGGGAGGAGAGAAGGTGTTGTACAATGGTTTCAAAGTGCAAGAAAAGATGAGACCAGCCCTCTCTCAAGAGCTTAGAAGCAAAATGGGCTTCCTGGAGAGACAACATAAGAAATCTGGCAACCTAAATACACTTAAAGGGCTTACAACTCTCTATGGAAAATTTTAAGGCTATTGAAGTTGAAAAAATATATATATATTAAGATTAAACGGGCTTTTTTTTCCTAGAAAAAAACAAATTGACAAAGCAGACATACGTTTGGCAGGAGAGTCAGAAAGGAAAAAATACTGGCAATGACAACAACAACAAGATGTGGAAATTTGGGTAAAGGGTCAATCTGCCTCCTCTTGGTCTCCCATGAAGGCTGTATGAAGAAAGTGTGATACCTGTCCCTGCAGAGTTTCCTGCAGAGCCAAGGTTGCAAAAATAAAAACAGATTCTTGAAAAGGCAAAACAGAGCCTTTCTGAGCAGAACTTTGGAAATGTAAGGCCTGTAAGAAACCTTGTAGAGTTAATGTTGACCTTCTTCATACCTGGTGCACGGTAGAGGATGAGCACTGTTGCCTGACCATGGGCTGGAGCTTACCATTGGCAACAGGTTGGTCCCAGTGAGTGGCTCATGGGAGGAAACAGCGAGTGCCAAATGTTTTGGACTTCTCTCATTATGAAGAAATTGGCTGTGAAAATGTTGTGTGAAACAGTGCCCACGCAGGGCCCCTATCTCCCTGTCCTGGTAGCAAGGCATGGGCTGTTGAGATGAATACATCCATTTGAGGTTCTCAGCATCCCTGTCCTTACACCCACAAAAAAGCTGCAGGGCACAATCTGCTATCTCAGCTGTTAATGTGGCAGCAGGTCACACCTGGGATTTGAGCTTTGCCCCTGGGATGAGCAGGAGCAGGGAGGGAACAGAGTTCCTATTGAAACTCATACATGTCAGTGATATTTGTGAAGCAAAAGGTGGGTCACAGAGAACACCTATGTGCTTCCATTCAGGTAAAGGTGAAAACCCTCCATTCGTGTCAGTGCAATTATACCACTGGGTGAAAAGGAATGATTAGGTTTATAAGAGAAATGCCCTTGCATTTCCATTGCTGGCTAGGTGTGAAGGGCCCTAACAGGAGGTCAGTATTAACTTACCTTGTTAATACTGTGAGCACAGATGTCAAGCTTATCAGCCCTTCCCTCCCACCAGTATGCAAGGTGGATGTAGATTCTAGGAGAGTATATTCCCCTCAGATCAGTGACCTGGTTAAGGCTAATTACCACACCGCTCTCACTCTAAATTAAAAAGGACCTCAGTAACTGAGAGCCCTGTATGATTAAGTAGCTCCAAAGATTAACTGTGATAGGAGCACTACAGTGTTTCCAGGTTCTTTGGTGCTACGTATTTGTCACTCTTTGGACCCGCCAACATACATTGGAGCTCGGTTTTGAAAGGTTTTCAGAGAGAATCAGCAGTCATCTCTCAGTTGGGAGTAGATAGCACAACGAATGCTTTTGAGCACCAGCTTTGTCCAAGCAGCAAAATCAGTTGCTCTGACAATTTATCCACCCAGCAAGTGCAGAATGCAGCACCAATGGGACAACCCACTGCCCACCTTCATCCTTTGGTGTTGCCTTAACGGGAAGGTTTCCTATAGAGGCCTCCCCTTACTGCTCGTCATGTGCAAGGGGCAAAAGGAAACTGCAACGAGAAGCAATGCTGGCAGCTATTGGAAGAGGTGCAGTTCTTACAGTGGGAAAGAACTCTGTCTGCAGAGCAAACATTCAGACATACCAGGATGTTCTGTCTGTCTGTGGCCATTATTGGGCGCTTAGAAATTAACATAAGAAAGAAGAATAACAGAGAAGGAAAATTCCCTGCCAACCGCCCTCCCCATTTTTCATTAATCTGCAGCTTATAGAGTCCCACATCGGAGCTTGGATCCACTTCACTGTGTTTAATAAGCCCTTGATGTCCTTTTCTTCCATGAATTTGTCTAATTGCTTTCTGAACTCGTTTATACTTTGGGCAATGAGCGCTACAGTTTGATTACTCTTTGTGCATGGAGAAGGACTTCCTTTTGTTTGTTTAAATCTATGGCCTGATCAGTTTATTTGGTGCCTCTGATTTCTGCCTGATGAGAAACAGCAAATAATTTCTTACCATCACTTCCTCTGTGCTACTTATGTTTTTACTCATACACCCCTTACTTGTTTGTTTTCCAAGCTGGAGGTGTTTAAGGAAAGGCCAGATGTGGTACTAGGGGATGTGGTTTAGTGGGCAGTATTGGTGGTAGGTGGATGGTTGATTTAGATGATCGTACAGCTCTTTTCCAACCTTAACGATTCTCTGATTCTCCGATTCTGTTCTGACGGTTCCTAACATGCTCTATATGCCTTTGACATCTGCTGAGCATTAAACAGAGTTTTTCGAAGAAAGTTGCAGTGATTCCCAGACGCCAGCTGATTTAGAACCTGTTGCTGTGTATTTACCGTTAAAATTGATTTTCCTCATGTGCCTCACCTCCCAGTTATCATCGCTGAGCGTGCTTTTGGCCTGGGAAGGTTGTTACCACGCACTTCATAAAAAACATCCTGAAAGCTGTTTGATGTACATTTCGAATTGGGAGCGCTTCAGATCCATTCTCTCAAACTTCTGATCTCCTCCCTGGTGAACTCTGATAGAGGAATTTATCGAGGCTTTGCATTACAGCCTTCTCCTCTTTGAGCACCCATTACACCCTGATCATGAACTGCTGGCGTAAAGTATCTGACAAATCTCTTGTTTCTCATGTGGTTGAATTGTTAGTTCAAATGCTTTTCAGGAGACTTTTTTGCCATACCATGCGATAAATTTAACATGGGACTCGGCCAAGTTTGATGGTTTTTTTATTCTTTTTTTCTCTTTTTTGTCCCAATTTTCAGTGGATGTGGATTGGGTTTTTATTTTATTTTATTATTACTTTTTTTTTCCTTTTAATCTACATCTGAGCCAAAGGCAGCCTTTTGGCCTGTATTTGTTCCTTTTGCTATTTTTGTTGCGATAAATTTTAGTGAGCATCAAATGTGATCTTGCCTATAATTTTCATGCCACGGGAAAAGTTTTTACACTCTTAGCTGTTGATTTTGTTCCTCGTTTTTTATGAAGTTTGCTCTCAAGGTAAATGCTAATCCCACTGTAGCGAAGAGGTTATTTGTTCATCCATCCTACAAGACTGTCAAATTGATCTGAATTGTTATTACAGACCGATTGTAAAGTAGCTGGGTCTTGAATCCAGTCCCATGTACTGGCTATGACTGAATCAGGAGTTGTTTTTCTTCCTGTGGTATCTTAAAACCGTTAATTCAGCATCTCTATATTCATCAGCCTCAATACATAGACATGAATTAATGGGAAAATTATGCCTGCCTGGGACTTGATTTCTTTTCAGGATGAAACAGATCGTACATTAAATAACTGGGTTAGAACACAAGCAGTCTCAGATCTCCTTCAGGCATTTTGTGGTGATGTACTTTCTTTGATGGGTTGGTTGATTGATTTCTATTTGTATTTGTTTATTTTGTTTGCATTTTCCATTCACAAGACTGAGTTTCCAGAAGTGGAAATGCATACTGCATATCCATACGCTGTGCACCTGCCACAGATAACATGGAAGAGGCACTCAGAAAACCACTGACCACTACAGAACATGTGCAGTTCCATTGCCCGTGTTTTTCTGTTCCACTTTCAAGGATTTCTCCCAACTCCACAACTCCATAAATGATATTTTAAGAAATCCCCAAATAGCCCAGGGTTGTATCATCCTTACCAGCTCTTCCTCAAAGTTGGCTCCAGGATCTGTAGTGATAACGCTTGGAACGTCCAAGAGTAGAGATCTTGATGAGGATGGCCTGAACCCAGTAGCAAATGATGCAAAATTACAGATCTGTAGAGTCTTACATATTTTTTCTTGAGCTCACATTCAGATGTTTAATATGTGGGCCCTTGTGCGTGGGACCAGCTGGAAAGCAGAACCTTTCTCTGTAATCCATCCCTTTATTTTTAGTGGAAGCTTTAACTGCTAACAGTTATCTGTCATTTCTGGCCTGTCTGGTCTTCTTCACTGTCATATCAAAGCTCTTATATTAAATAATATACTGGCATCATGTTTTTGCAAGAGGATTTTGATAAGCACTGAAGGGAGAGTCTGATAGCACTGCCATGAAACTCCTGGAAAGAGCACTGAATCTGCCCATTATGTACTGGAATCGCTTCTGCCAGCACGTTTCCAAGAACAGCTGCTCTTGATGGCTATCCTACCCACACATTTCCATAGCATTCAGTGAAAACCCCTTCCTTCTGCGCTGCAGAACTACTGCTATTAGGTGATGAGTCCTCGTGCAGGCATCCTGCAGCACTGACTGCCGTCCTATTTCTGCTATCTCCTTGTGCATACACATTGCCAAGCAGGAAAAATGGTGGGATGTTTCCTGTTATTGGCAAATTGGGACTGGATTCAGGGGCTGAGCTCATTTCCACCCTTGCCTTGAGCAGGTTTGAACTTCCATCTCTGGGGCTGAGTGTTAGCATATCATCTGCTACCTTGTGCTACCTGCCCCAAGCTCAGCCCTTCTACAAAGGTCTGTGTTAATGGTCATGAAGAAGAAGGAATTTCTTGGCAACAGTCGAGAAACGAAAAGATTGGAGAGTTCTCAGACTGCTTTAACCATCCCTGGGTGCTGAAAGACCAAGGGAATTGTGTTGTAGAGAGCTACACAAAAACATAATTGCTTTCAATTTTCTCTTTTCAAGTGAAATGTTATGATCAGGGTGCAGGGTGATCTGCAAGACAAGTTGGCAGAGGGTTTGGGCCAAAGATAATTTGGGATCGCTGCCACAGAAATACTGGAACCAAATAGAGACATAAAAATTCTCTGCGTGCAGGTTGAAAACTAAGTACAATGTTTGTTATTCTGTCTGCCTTAGTCTGGCAAGTGCTGGGATAATAAGAGGTGGGTGAGCATTGTTTCTGCTATTGATACAGCATGATTACTTTTTTTCTAAGAATGCTTCTCCTTAGAGAAGGTGTCTAAAATTGACGAAGGCAATCTATCCATTCCCAGCAAAGGGCTGCAAAATTACAGGCTGCAGTTGGAGGGGTGACATAGCAGGGATGCTGTGAGATCACCTCTGGCAGTGACTTATAATTTCCCACCAGCCGAATTCTCACAGCAGTGACTGAGCAGGACAGGAGGAGGGTTGCGATGCTCAGGAAAAGACGGCTGCTATTTATGCACAAATACATTAATAATCAACAATGATGAGAAATGAAACAGAAAGCTCACATGACAATTTAATAGGATTTGGGTAACATCTGATATACTTACCAAGTTTTGCATGAATCCGACAAGGACTCTGACAAATTCCTTTTCCCATTTTAATGGAGGTTAAACAGATTTAAGCAAATCTTAGGGCAGATTTATTAAATATTATGTAGATTTTTACAAACCCACTGGAGATTCAATAACAGTTATTTTTGAGTTAGCAAATCTTTCCTTGCGCTTGTTAGAGATCTTGGTAGATTAAACAAGGAGCCAGGTCTAGCAAATGTTGAAATTTAATATTTAGAGTCAGGCTGAATAAACCATGGGCGGATTTTGCAATGACGTGTTCAAGATTTAACAAATATTGTCTCATCTCAAGAAAATAAATGTTAAATAAGGATGAAGATAAGAAGACAGGAGCCCCATTTACAAATCTTTTATGTATTTAATAAATATATTTATTAAATGATGTGCGGTGCTCATTGGAGGTTGTGTCGATGTAAGACATTCATCTCTGGTATGACACAGTCAGGCTAATTCCCCATTTATTCAATGCTCTTGAGATTAAGAGAGTCCACATCAAGCTTAATGTGTATCTGGGAGGCTCTGTGACCATTCATAAGGAATGGTAACCGGTGGCAGCCTTGGTGTTAGGATGTATCTTCATTTCCTTTGGTTATACTTTGCTCTGGGAAAGTGAAACTGAAGAAAGAAAGAGAAAGTCATTTTGAGATGAAAATGTTTCTCATCCTAAAGTTGTGTGAGAGAGAAACTTCTGGAGATGGTCACAGAGGAGAGGGGAGCTCGTATCCAGAAAGTAGTAAGGCAGGTGACAATGATTGGGGTTGTGGCAGATGTAAGCTTGTACAGACTTACACACTGGAACAGAAATCAGCAAGTATCTAGTATACTGAATATTCAGCATTTTTAGTATCAAAGAAAAGTTAGACCCTGCAGACTGCAGTTGGCTGACCCCTCAGCCACAGCTCATGTGGAATATCAGGGCGCACATCTGCTAGTCATTTGTCTTTCTCTTACTCTACCTGTGATTTCTATTCCTGGCCAGCTCAGCTCTTGGTTTCAGTGCTGAGACTTACAGAGAGGTGGTGAGTTCTTCTGGTCAGTTTTCAGGGCAGACACCCGTGCCCTGGGAGGCCAACGGTGGAAGAAGGCTCTCAGGTGGTCCCTGAGGCCCTTGGAGAGCTGCAGGATGGTCTCAGGGCTCAGCTGCTACTGATCTGAGTACAGCAGTGATGGACTGATGGTTGGATGAGATGATCTTAGTGGCCTCTTCCAACTTCTATGATTCTCTGTTGTGACAAGTGCTGCTACCTGAAGTGTATTCCCTTTCTTGGGAAATTATAGGGAATGGCCCCATAGTATCATCCTTTTCACAAACAGCTTGAGTAGATCAGTGCTGGGAGGCCATTTCACCTGGGTTCTCTTTACCTGTCCCTGTATCCAATCCTGCACAGCGTTGTCTCTGCAGTAGATTGCTGTTCCCAAGTATTTCACAAGAGGGTGCTTCTGACAGAGTGTCCAATCCTTGCTGCCCACAGCCCACAGCTCTGACCATCTCTTTCAAGGGAGGCAAAGCAATGGGACCTCAACAAGGCAGACAGAGTCCAGGGGGAAAGCAAACCTAATAGAAATAGGCCTATTTACCATTGTCTGCTGCTGTTTCAGAGCAGATCAGCTGAAGAGATTTCCCAACAGCAGGAAAAACATCTCTCAGAGGAGATAATAATCTTAATTGAAATCAGGAAACCTTCAAGTATCTTTGTGCGTACAGTAATAGCATGACATTTAGAATCACAGAGGGATTAATAACAGGGAGCATGGTTCTTTAGTTCTGCTGCTTGGTTGGTTTTGTTCGGGATGAGGTGGATGAGTTGAGGTGCTGTTGGGGTCAGCTCCTGCCAGGCTTCTCCCTCTGCACCCTCACTTAGGTCCAGCTTCTGGTTTGCTATTCAGGAGAGGAATGCCTGAAGATCACGCTGTAACCCCTGGCACGATGAAAATAAAGCTATTTAGCATTCTGCCATGCCACAGTGGAAGAAAAGAAAAAGCATCAGAAAGCTAAACAGAGATTCAGCTCACACCAACCTTTGCAGGAACAATTATAAAATGCAAATACTACGGACATTTCTTTAACAAAGCAAATCTATCCATTACCTGCCTCTGTTCTTTTATCAAGCACCTATTTAAAGAGAAAATTCTTCTCTATTTCATTTTTTTCCTCCCATGCTCCATGATGTTAATACAAGTTGTCCATCAGATTCCTCATTATGCCACACCATGCCAAAGTAAGCCGACTCCCAAACGCTTATTGTGTCACATCAGATAATGATGATAACAGCGCCAGGCTTCTCCTTCTGCTGAGAAGCCTTTTACAGCATGAGGATTTATGGCAGGTGAAAACTCCACATTTTACAGAGGGAACAGAGAGAAAGCCATACTTTTTGCCAGAGCTACTCCTGTGTATTGGCAAGGAGCCAACAACCAAGTTAACCCATGCCCATTCAAAGACCAGGAAAGATGTGCTAAAGAAGCAACTGTTGCTTGAGACGGCCACTTTTCTTTCTAAACTAAAACTCCCTGCCCCTGTATCAGCTCTCACTACAGCAGCACATCATAGTATCGTAGAATAATAGAGTAAGATGCCAAAAAATAGAAAATAAAATTGGAAAATCAAAAAACCATGAATACTGGGGTGGGGGGGAACAAAACAAACAAACAAACAAACAAAAAAAAGGCAGCATGGAGTTGGAAAGAGCTTTTCCAATCCAAACAGCTGCTTTTCTTCTCACTGTTAAACCTGCTATATTTGTCACGGAGTGGACAAGCTTGACATTGCAACCCAGCTGCTGTCAAAGCAGGGACTCCCCTGACCAAGCTGCAGGAGCTGCTCCTTTGGCTGCTCTCAGGAAGCCCGCTGTGCCAGCCGGGGACGCAGCAGGTGTCAGCAGTGACGCGTCAAAGCAGACAAGTGTGTCTCAGTCCTCCCTGCCTGCCGGCCTCCCTTTCTCTGCCATTTACATGATGTGTGAATTATCAGAGTATTTTGCTGCTTTCAACAGGATTTTGAAAATAGATCATCTGAAATTAAGGTCACTTTCCTCCCCTTCCGATTAGCACGGAGCTGCTTCCATATCTCTGGGGTAGAAATAAAATTTAAATGAGGTTCAACGTTTATTAGGAAATTTGCTTCAAAATGCTGCAACATTCTTGCTCCTAAGATCTATTTCTTTGCAGCAATCAGTTTTAAGAGTCTCTATTTAATTCAGGTGACAGGTCCGGTGGAGTGAGACATGGGTAAATCTGAGACTTAAAGTTGGAATAAAAGAGAAATCGAATGGAATTGAGTTTTACACTCTGCCTTTCACACTGCACGCATTGTTATTCACATTTATCACCATCTATAAAAGATGCAAGAAGAAGGGGAAAAAAGCAGGAAATGAAATGCCAAAAAAATAACTGTCTTTTTAGGATGAGCAGCTGAAGGAAGATGGAGAATTCAGACTTGAAAGGGCACCCTGAGTTAAAGGGCCCTGAGTGCTGGTTTTCGTAAAGGGAGGTTGGGGGTGGGAGCTGGGGATGGAAGACACAAAGCCCAATGCAGGAATTTACAAAACTACAGTGAGAACCCAACCAACTCTTAACTCAGTCTGCAGACCCAATTATCTTCATCTCATCAAACTGTCCTCCCCAACAAGCAAAAAGAAACCAGAAAACAACCCACTGTGACATTCCCTCCCTGATTTTTGTGCTGCCATTTATTAGCAGTGTTCTGCTGAGATCTCACAGCATTAAGAATCCATTACTTTTAACTCAATGTGCCACAGTACTTTTATGAGTATGCTAACTAGCACTGTAAATAATTGAAAATAAGTGATACTTGTTAAAATAAATGAACAAAGTGCATTTTGTAATGCAGTATCTTTGATTTTTTTTATTGTCTTTGATTGCTAATTTGCAGAATTCTCTACTTCCAAATACATCTCTTAGTCATTAGTGGAACTTGTTCTGATCTGCTTCATGAATAGAAATAACTTCATGGTTTGATATCAATAAAGCAGGGGAATGCATGGCTGTGGAATATGTCAGTTAAAGAAGAACAGACAGGAGTTGCTGTAGTTATATTGTTCAGGCATTTGTCCTGCTTGCCTCTCATCCTCCTATGACTGGAGAGCTTTGCAAGTGGGAGCAACAAGAGAGGGGTTTAGGAAAACTTCAAGTCTGAGATACTTCTTCTACATAGGGTACCCGTTCAGCTTCCGCTCATATCTCTCTGGTTTCATTTTTGGTGGTAGGATGTGATGGGTGAGCCATTCTGTGAGCGCAGTTTTTTCTGAAGGATCATAGAGGTTGGAAAAGGCCACTAAGATCATCCAGTCCAACCCCAACCCATCCCCACCATGCCCACTGCCCACGTCCCTCAGTGCGACAACTACCAGAGCACCTCCAACACCTCCCTGGGCAGCCTGTGCCAATGCATCACCAATCTCTTGGAGAAGAAATTGAAGGCAGCAACACGCTGAATAGTTTCTTCCCTCATTTGTGAAAACTAACATCACCCCTATATCTCAGGAGACACCAGGGTGTATGCCACCAGGCCTGGTCTCGTGATCTAGCTGAAAGTTAACAAACAATATTAAGGGATTATTGTTTATATCAACTATATCAGAAGCCAACTTATGGCTGCATTAGCGGCCAACCCAGAAACCACTCTGCAGTTTCATCCTGCAAGCACCATGCTGCAATCAGCAGCTCCTGGCCAGGGTAAAGGATCTGTATATGTGGACTCACTTTACTGAGCTACAGTGTTCTTTTATGCCTGCATTTATATTCAGTGTCCATTGCTACTCACTTTGAATGTATGTGCTCATGCCTTCCTTCTATTTTAAAAGCTGCTTGTTATTTTTAGAGTTTTATCTGGAATCAAACAGGGATGTTTCCTTTTCCCATGCAAATATGGACATCACATGCAGAAGGGACCTCAGCAGTGCTGCAGATCCATTTCTCTGCCCCAGGGCAGGACAAACTGTCCTCATGTCATCCCTGACAGATATTTGTCCCATTTAAAGACCACCAGGGACAGGGACTCTACCGTATCCCTGGTGCTTTGTTCTCTTCTTCACTTGAAAGCTTTTCCTAATATGTATTCTGAGTCTTTCCTGCTGCAATTTATTCCTATTTCTAGATACCCTTCTAACTGTGAAAGCAGAGGGCAGATTATAGCCTTTCTAAGTGCCTTTTTTGTGTTATTCAAAACTTAAGTTCCCCACTGAATTTTCTCTTCTCTCGACTGAGGGATCCCAGGCTGTTCAGTCTTTGCTCGCAGGTCATGTTTCAGAGACGTTCAATCTTCCTGCTTTCCTTTGGTCTCCCTTCAATCTCTTTGCCTGGCCCTTGAAGTGTGCATTAAAACCTTATGCTGATTGCCTAGGAAAGCCTCCAATGCACCCGGTTTTGTTGCTGCTTAAAAGAGAGTGAAGTCATATCTCATGGCCTGAGATTTCTATTACAGGCTTCCACGTCTCAGGTAAGCAGGCACAATGAAACAGTCTCTACAGAAGCTAGCATGGACACCTTCAGCTGCTCACAGTTTAGTCAGAATAGGAGCTGGCTGCAGTCAGCCAAGCCAACTTCCCAACCAGCTTGAGCATGAGATGCTATTAAAGACTCCAAGATTTGACCCTGCATCCTAAATCACAAGAGTGACTTTGAAGTGTTGCTGAAAACAGTCTGTTAAACTAAACTGTCTCCTCTGCAGTTTTTAATAAAGGACTGTTTCAAAGTGAGAGAAGTCTAGTGGCATGTCAAATATTTTTCTTTATGCATGAATTTCTATGAGCCATATGGAAAGGAAGGGGGGTGAGGTACCACGTTTTCATATAAAACCTCTTCCTCATGACAATGAGGATTCAAAATTCTATTTGTAGGCAGGAACTAAAAGGTTAAGCGTGCCAGTGAAGCTGACAGTGTCACCCCCACTTTCCCCCAAAACAGCTCCATTTTTTCAACAAAGCCAATTATCTGAAAATGACAGGAAATGATTAGTCATGTTAATTAAAAATAATTTTCTTTCCTACTCCTAAAAAGGTCAGATCGTCAGCTGTATGGAAAATTGAGCCTTCATGCACTTTCATTTGATTTCCCATTCAAAGTCTAATTAGTTACAATTTGTTGTTAAAAGAGATCTTTTTCTTTCTTGATAAAGCCCACATTTTTTATCCTCTCCCTAGCCATTATCAGGTTGATATTATTGTTGCACTATACATGTATACATTCTCATTGAGGCTAGCTCAGAAAATAATGAAGAAAAGCTCACCCAGACAAGTGCATTTTGAGGCTGATGTGTCACCATGAGTAGATGCCTCTGTGCTGACCTCCAGTCTGAGTTGTTTCTGGAGAACAGAGCAGAGAGAAACTTCATGTAGTTCAGTGACTAGGAGAAATCAGGCCCGGCAGTGCTCTTCCTGTTGTCAACTTCTGGAAAAGTTCAAAGATGAAGGTGTTCATTATTGAAGACAGAGATGTTCATCCCCAGCATTTTGGGGAGAAATACAATTTTTGTCCTAGTCCTTATTTTGTTTTCCATTTGTTGCCTTTGATGAAGAACGTCATCGTTGGGTAGAGTATTGAGTAAAGTATTAGGTAGAGTACTGGGAAGAATTCAGCCAGTTTTTGAGGCTACATCCTAGCATCTGCCTTCTGGTATGATGCTGCACTCCCAACCATCCTGTAATTAACAGTGCCTCATCTTGGTGGGTCCATCCAACAGGCTTTCCTGGCACGTTGCTCGGTCGGCAGAGGTCTTAGTGCACCATCTGCAGCTGGCTTCCTCACCACTGCATTTTCTTATCCTCCAGTACTAACAATCTCACTGACCAACCCAGGGCTGGTTACTTTAACGGCCTTCTTTTAGGTGATGAAAACAAGCAGACGCATCCCTGTCTGCTAGTGATTGTTACTGTGCTTGAGGACACTAGACCTGGACCCCAGTGGCTACAGCTGTGGAAAAGGCTCATTTCAATTTCGTGCACAAAGAATTATCTGGGCAGACTGACTCCCAGTTCTGTCCATAACCTTACTTACCTGCACTGGATGAGCCAAATGATGGCTTTGGCTCCTGCATGCAAGACATAGAACCTTGCCATTCCCATGGTTTCTGTGATAGAGGGACAGGTAACAAGTCTGCTGGAGAACACATTTTTTCTTCCATGGAGACTTTTTCCCCCAGTTCTTTCTCACATTTTTCTTCCCCATTCCTTTCAAGGCTTGTATCTCACGCAACTGGCAACTTTTACATGGAAAAAAGCACGATGAAAAACGAGCACTCACAATTTGTTTATGTACAAGCTCTACACAAGAGAGGCAAGGCTTATAGGAGTGAACATCTACAATGTTCAGCTGTAAAACACTGAGACGCTCTCTGTGCTTAGCATAAAAGTGCCCAACAGGCTGTGATAGTGATAAATACCATCTTGGGAAACTCTTGTATGGGAGGATTGATGGATGCAAAGATTTCCAGTCTGAGCCTGGCTCACACTGGAACCAGTGCTCTGTCCCTTTCCAGTTGCCTTGAGGTAGCTCAATCCTAAATTGCTTTTTCTTTAAATGAGAATTTGTATGCCCACATCTCCTCCCACCTCCTGTGGGTGCGGCGAATGTGGGGAACAAATAGGAGTGTTATTACTGCAAATAACAGCTTAGAAGAGCTTCAGACTAACTCCCAGTGTCTTAATAGAGCCCGTCAACATGGAAAGACCATTGAGTAGCATCAGTCAAATGAGAAACCACTTAGCAGCACAGCAGTGTGGGAGATTAAAATGCCTCTTTGTAGAATATAAAGGTCAGTGAGGCAGTAAACTCCTTAAAGGGGAAGACAATGCATTTCACAAATGAAGTACCCAGCCTGGAAAGATATGTGTCAGCCATGCGGGTCAATAATCCCTTCGAAAGGAAGACACATTTATAAATGCCATTTGGAGACTTAATGTTATGTGAAGGTAATGGCAGCCACAGGTCCCCAGCTGGGATGAAAACCCTCAGAAACAGTTATATTCATCTTTCTGCTCTCTGCTGCATCTTCTGCTACTCAGGTGTGAGAGAGCAGCCACGGGGCGCCAACACACCCTGCCCCATTTTCATCTCCATGGCCATCCTCCATCCAGGCTTAACCATCTCTTGAAATCATACAACTGTGCATGTACACTTCTAGAGGCTTTTTAATTGCACTTGACAACCAGAGATTTTGAATGAGTCTCTGCAGCCAGCAAGTGGCAATGGCCTCATCACACTTCAGGAGTCCAGCTCACTCAGCTGATTGGAGTGTCATTGAACTCACCTGTCCAAAATCATCCCTCTCCTGCACATTGGATCTACCTTTCTATTCTACTCGGTTGGTTAAAAAAAAATAATAATAATGGCTAAAAGCATAAAAGGCAATAGTAGTTTTGAAATTGTGCCAGACAGTTGTAGCATGTAGATGGAGGAAGGTGCATGTAAGTCACAAATAAACACATAGAAGCAGAGAAGTTGAGAGTATTTTGCAGAGGTGAAGTCTCATCTCCTTCATGACACCAAATCCAAAACCATACTACTAGCAAACCAGTAAGTCGGAGCAGTTTAGCCTCCTGCCTGTTTTCCAGTTCCATTTGCTATGCATTTTGCTGCTGATAATAATAATAATAGCCGGCTCTTCAAGCTTTTCCAGAAAAAACTGATGTCTCTCAGACTGCTGCCAGCAGGAGATCTGGAACAGCTCACTATGAGAAAATGCTGATTCTGAGAAGTCTGAATGTTTCAGAGGACAGTATCAATATCATCTGACTTTTATTTAACATTCTGCTTGGGTAAGGTTGAAGCACTTTGTTTCAGCCTCATCACATTGACTTTCAAATGAATTACATTTTACAACAACAAGTGTTGCAATGAGGACATCTGTAAAAACCCCGACTTGTTTGGGAAAAAGGAATCTTCATTATATGAGAAATTCCAAAATGCTAAGGTCCTGCTTCAGAAATTGCCGAGTTCTTTCTGAAATTTCTTTGTGTTGGAAAGAATAGGAACCACAGCGTTCAGGGAGCTCTCGCTGAAACCAACCAGCTCAAAAGTGACATTGACAGTGAACTTGCCTATTCATGGGGGGAAAAAAAAGAAGAGAGGCTGAAGCTCACGTGAGAAACAGGAATCAGCTGTCCTCAGGCCAGCTACATCTATAAGCATGCTGTTCACCAGGCATAGCAGGAGCCAATCAGCCTCCTAGAGCTGGCTGGAGGTTTCTCAGCAGCACGGGCAGGACTAAGTGCTGCCATCCCATGGATGTTTCCGCCCTCGGAAGCAGCAGAGGGAAGGCAGTGTGCTCAAGAATGATGCTCAGGCAGTCCTTCAGATCTCTCTGTTGAGGGAGATCCAGTCATACAAGCTTCCCAGAGCTGCGCTGTTGGAAAAGCAAATCACAAGCACTTTGCTGCCCCAAAAATGCTGTGCCAGAACTCAGCATGACTTTTGAAGCCACTGTCACCAGGACAGTGCTACTAACTCAATGCACACTGACTTGCTGCAGTACCACTAACCTGCTCTGCATGCCTTAATGAATCAGTTCCTCTCTGCCTTCTCCCACCTTCCACTGGTTTTGTCCAATTTTGCTCTTCCTGAGGGCAAGAACTCCGGGTGGCTCTTTAGTGTCTAACACGACCTTGTTTAGCTCTCCTAGGCAGGAATATATTACAGATAATAAACTTCAGCACTCGGATGATGAAAATAGCCTGGAGTCTTCATCTGACATTGCACTCGACATGAGCATATATGAGATCAGATCTTGCATTATCTTGATCTTTGCAATGGGTTTTGTTGCACGAGGAACTCAGTGAAACTCATAAAACCGAGACATGAAATGCAGCTGTCTGCCTCCATCACGTCTTTGATTTGGATGCTAAACCATGTGGAGACTGCATGCTCATTGTAAATACATTAGGGAGGCAAAACAAAAGCATCTCAAGGAAATGGTAAATGGGTAAAAGGCTTCTGAATGTTTTAATAACGCATGCTCTGTGTGACGGGTGTGCTGAGGATCTTGTTTATAATCTTGCTGCAAATCCAGTACTCTGAACTAAAAGCTGTTTGGTCCTTTCAAGCTTACAGCCCTTTGTTTGCGACATATTAATGGAGCAATTTTTAAATAATGACTTTTTTTGTTTCTTTTGGAAGGTGCTTTTTTTTTTTTGCAGTCAGAAGCTGGTTCTTTTTTTTCCCAGTCTGCACTCTGATTCATTAGTACTAGTTGCATACAACTTGTAGAGGTTTGTTTGTTCAGTTAGAAATGGGACATTAACATTTTAAGAGAATGATGCATAGCTTTTAGCTGATGCTCTCTTAAAAATTGCAGAATGCCACATTCTCTCCCTCCAAAATGATAGGTTTATTATAAACACTTCACTTGGACTGTGATTTTCTCTCTCTCTTTTGTTTTTGTGTGTGTTTTTTTTCACTATTCTTTTTTTCTAAATGAAAACACTTAAATTTTTATGCATGCATTTGCATAAAATGGAGATCAATGTTATGTGGAGTCAAGAAAAAAAGCCAATGGGTCCCACCAGTAGAACCTTTCCTGTGCCTTACTAAATGCAAGCCAGGATCCTTCCACTCTGTGCATCGCAGTCATGGCCTGGAATAACAACATTTGGCTATGTCTAATATCCCATATCTGAGTGCCAGCAGTCACTATAGCTCTGGTTGCTGGGTGTGCATGATATGCTCTGAACATGTGTATGTATTTATATATCCTGTTGCTCAGGGAACACCTCAAGATGCAAACTATCAGTTGTTCTCCTATTGACTTTCCAAAGCATTCTGGACACTTGAGTAGGAGTTTAGCATCTAACTCACTCTAAGATACTGTCCCTTTGAGAGATGAATGAAGTTCTTCATTACATGCAAGATATTGCATTGAGCGGGTGTTAAGGCCATAAAATCAAGTGCTTGTAAATTAAACCACGCCACAATTACAATTTACCACTCTGTCTGAAGGTAGTTCACTGGAAATATAAGCACTGTGACACACCATGTGCTTTGTACTGTCTCTTCTGCTGCTTTTAGCTTGGCCAAATGTGGGTAGATGAGATACAGAGAAAACCTTATTTCTGATACAGGATCGCTTCCTCACCACATAACAGCATTTTCGCCCTTGCTGCAGCATATGTGGACTGTCGAATTTTTCCATGAAATTGCTTCTGGAATTTCTTAACATCAGTAAAGCAAAGGATTTCTAACATGAGATACTTGTAAATGACTGAATTGCATGGAAAATATCAGTGAAACAAAAAAAGCTGAAAAGGGCAAACTCATCTGGGGAGAAGTCAGGCATCTAAACATTCTGCTTTAAGCCGTGCATAACCCAACACCTTATGCAATTATTGCCCTACTAACCTATGCCTTCTTGGCCTCAATATTTACCAGAATACAAGCATTTACAGCTTCCCTAGTCCTCTTTCAGAAATACATTTTTATTTTGCGTCCAGGTGCAGCCCAGACAACACTGAAACCCTGGGAATCTGCTGGCAGTGACTAATGTTCATCTCCTTCCCCCTCTGTGCTGTGGTCCTGTTTACCCAAGGTAAGCTATAGGGTCCTGGGCACCTGATCTAGAGATTGGCAGCCCTGCCAACAGCAGGGCTTGGAGTTAGATGATCTTTAAGGTCTCTTCCTAAGCCTAAGCCATTCTGTAGTTCTATAATTCTGTGAAGCTGCACAGTCCAAGATGCTCATTCCCATTTTCCAGGGCACAAGGTCTCTCTCTACGAGCTTCCTCATCTCAAATGTTTGGTTACATCTGCCAGGGTTAATTCTACAGTGTTTGGACAGCCTGGTACCAGGCATCCTAAGAGAGAGAGCTGGTAAGGCGGGGGGCAGTTTGAGTCTAAGAACTGAACAAGATGTTAGTTCCAATCCCAGAGCTGCCAGCATCAGGTTCATAGAATCATGGACTCATTAATGTTGGAAAAGACCCCTAAGATCATCTAGTCCAACCATCGAAATTTGCACCTTCTTAGGCAAACCACATTTAGATTTGCCTGTGACATCTTTCCCTTAGCACTTAGGTCAGGGACTAGCATCCACCTGGCTTTGTAGTCCACTGGAAAAAACGTTGCTGTATGTGCCAACATGATGACCATGGACACATATTGACTGTTATGTGACTGCAGTTTGTGTCCAGAAAGCACAGCTGACAGCATTTTAAAATGAAACGGTATGAGTGTTGTAGTCCAGGTTCGAGAGTGATCTGGAGTAGGAAAAGGAGGAGCATGGCATCGTTTATGTGAGTAAATGTAGTATTCAAATGTGTATTTATTGAGAATGGTTTGACAATAAACTAAATTGAATCCACCAGCTACCTGGCAACAAAGGGACGTAGAAGGTACAGAGAGACGAGATTTATCAGGCTGGACAGATTCAGGCAAAGCAAGGAGAATGAAAATGAGGTTCCTGTGAATTTCCTGGCTTTTGTCAGCTAGTGTCATGCACAGTCCTAGTATTAACTGGCTCTACATTTGTATCTGTTATCATCTATTTGGGTGACCGAGACTAGCAATTAGTAATAATAGCAACAGGAATAATGCTGCTTTCTGAGCTGAGAAATATCTGACACTGATTAAACTGCAAATCTAAATAATTGATATTAATTACATGAAGTTTTTAGCAATAATCTGCACAAAAGAACTCTGAAATTAGAGGATTAGAAGCCACAGATAATGTTCAGCAGCTGGTCCAGAGACATTATACAGGCGTGTAGGTGACGTGAACCTAAGGACTGTGGTTCATAGAGCTCTTCATCTTCTTTAACACATGTTGAACTGGCATTTTGCTGAGGTAAGGCATCCAGCCAGGCGAAAAAAATGGATTACTTGGTCCATGGCACATTGGAAAAAATTGACCTAAACTTTCTGTTTTTGAACAAGGAAGCATTCCTTGAAGATGTGCAGTTTTATGGTTTTGGACCCTGCTTTCCAATCCCCATTTGCAAGCTCAGGACAATGTATACACAATCAAGTATCATCCCAATGAGATGCAACCCGACAAGGACAGCTTGGATGGGCCTTGGGCAGCCTGATCTGGTGGGGGGCAGCCAGTCCATGGCAGGGGGTTGGAACTGGATGATCTTAAAAATTTCTTCCAACCAAAGCCATTCTATGATTCTAAATGATTCTATGAATGAGTCCAGATGTCATGGACATGGATTGGATCTCAAAACCACCACCACCAACAAAAATTTAATATTTATCTGCCCTGGAAAGACACTGACTTATGCTAAATCTGCAGCAGCAACAACCTAGTAGATAGATGTCAGACAGTAGTTGAGCATCTGGCCCCTTATTGTATTTTAAATGATCCACATTTATAACTGTAAAGCAGACCGACAGGCGATACTGTCTAACATCACCATCACTAATAGCTCTAATAGCTCATGCATCCACAGCCTGCTCAACCTGTCCCATCTCAAAGCAATTTTGAGACAATGGGCTCAGCTCCTCTTAGATAGATATAAATGAGATATACAGAAAAGACACAATTTCCTCTGCCACAGCCAAATGACACTGCTTCCCCCTCAAACCTGAACTACCACAGTGTAACAACTTTTATTTGTTAATTATAATTATTGTTTTGTGGTGCAGGTTTAAAAAAAAAAACAAAAAAAAAAACAGTGAAAGGTGCAAATCATAATCATTAGGATTGGAAAGGAGCACTAAATCACCCAGTCCAGCCATCAGCCTACCCCTACCATGCCCACTGACCACATCCCTCAGTGCCACATCCCCACAGTTCTTGAACACTTCCACGGTTGGTGACCCCACCACCTCCTTGGGCAGCTGTGCCACTGCATCACCATGGGCAGGAGCTGGCCTATGCATACCCAACCTCTTCTAGCCCTTGCTAGTGAGAGTGGAGTTCCTCTCAAGGCCAGCATCAAGAGTTGCCTTTGCTGTGAATAATGTCCCAGGGTGCACAGAGTATTAGCACATCTTTACCAAAGGCTGTACTAACGCTGCTTTAGCACTGATGGGTTTGAAAGTCTCATAGCTTTTAAAAGGAGCTTTGTAGACTTTGGGCTTTCTGGCTGCTAAGAAGCCTGGATCTGCCATTATCCATCCTACTACCTACAGGTGCTCCAAGAAGGAATGTAAAGGAGGATCCAACTAGTTTTCTCCTTGGGCTGTGAATGACAGGAAACTGGAATAGACCTCCTCTCAACAGAGCGGAGGCCTAGAAACACTGCTCTGGAAGTGAGAAGGAGGAACGAGGAATGGGGCTAAAGTAATAAGCACTGGGAACCCATGGTATGACATGTTTTGGCTCTTTCCAAACTTAATGGAGTTTTTATATATTGACATAAAAAAACACATTTTCTGACTCCCCCCAAATAATTACCTGATAAACCCCCACTTTTGGAGTTGGCCCGAACCATCCATTATACCTCTGCCATGAACTTTGTTTCATACCACACCGGGGAGGAGACAGAGCAGTTGGAGCACTCAGACATTAGATGTAATAACTAGTCATAAAAATCAATGTAAAATTTAATGCAAAAGGTCTGCGGGCACCCAACCATTGGAATCCAGTGATAAGGCAGATGGAGAGCAGCACTATGCTTTCCAGCAAGTAGTATATTTTCTTTAATGTTCCTGCATTATATGTAATGCTGTTGCTGTTTTGTCCATCTACATACTAGTTAAATGAGCTGCAGCCACAATATTTATGTCTCCGGGTGGTTTTTGGTTGCACTTTCCTCTTGGACACAGGGAGTGTTATGTATTCTGGATGGATCACATCACAGGACCTGGGAGAGAGAGAAGAAATGTCTTTCTGCCTTTTCCTTCGGTGTTCTCTGGTTGCTATGCAGGTGGCAGTCCTGCTGTGCCCTGTTCCTCACAGAGGGACTGAGAACAAAGTTGTTGTGAACCAAGGGTGCCCGACCCGGGCAGTTCCATGGGGCAAAGGTTGCATCTGCACACAGTCTGCGTGGGGTGGATATCACTCAGATGGTCCCCAAAGAAGTTCGGTTCTCGCATGAGTCATTTCATGTTAAATAACAGCTCTTGTCAGCCACAGGATCCTTCCCAGCTTCGCTGCCTGATTCACAGCACGCAGGGAAGAGGAGATGGAAACAGAAACCTTGGGCCCACCTGAAATATGTAAATAAATTAGAACAGACTAGAGGGTCACCCACCTTTCCTTTCAGCCTCACAAAACCGGCAACAGGATGCTTAAGTCCCAGCACAGGGACATGCTTCTTCAGTTCCTATCTGTCCTGGTCACTCAGCATTTTGCTTATCATACACATTCCCACAGGAGCGAGGAAAGGAAGGAGATGGTTTCATTCTCTCTCTGTTAGCACGCACAGGTGTGCAGATTTCAAGAGCTGAGAGCGATAGTTAATGGCTCCACGAAGGCAAAGAAGCAGGAGTCCTGCTTTTGTTGTAATGAAAAGCATTACACTGTTCTTTAGCATTTTAGCAACAGGTTTATTTCAAAAATTGGTAACTCACAGAACCAGTCACTCTATTAGCTTCCTTTCAGATAGAGCCGTGGTGGCTGTGCATGGAGTGTATTAAGTCTGGGGCATTTTCTTTCAGTTCTGGGAGCTATCATTGATTTTACCCTGACAGATACTTGGTTCCAACATATGATGAAAGGTCGTTTAAAAGAATTCTTAATTTCTCACATCTGTGATTCAAAACACCGCTATTTGGATGTCACAGCAAAACCCCACAGCAAAAAAAAAAAAAAAAAAAAAAGAAAGAAAAAAGAAAAAAGAAAAAAGTCTTGGCCAGAAGAATGGGGGTCATTGCAAAGAGACTGGAAGATGAAGAAACTGAAACAGGATTTTGTGAGGCCATTTTACAGTGCAGCTAAAGTACTCCAGAGTATTTATTAAAGCAAACTATTATGCTATTCTGTACTGTTTAAGGTTATTATAGAACTTGTATTAGAAGAGTAATTGCCTCTGGATGAGCATATGGCTTCATCTGCTGGTAGAAAAGAAAGCATTTCCATAAGCTAATGATTTCTGTATGAGAGCTGGACTGCAGTGATTCAGAGAATGCAATAGCTGAGTTTTCAGGCATAATCAGAAAGCACTTACTCTGGGATACAACACATCAGGGTGTGTTACATGTATTAGTGGAGATTACTATCTATCAGTGTCATCTGTGCACACCTTTCCTGCAGGTGCAGATGATTACCTGGTTTTACCTACAGTACTCAAGCAAAATGATTCTGCACTTTGGAAGGACACCTGGCTGCTCACCTCAGCACATCCTGATGCTGCTGCTTATCAGGAAAAAAAAAAAAAAAAAACAGCTCAGTAAGTTCTCCTTGCTGTAACATTTTGGGTTGAGGCCTCTTTGAAGATACTCCTGAAATCATGAGATCACCTCAGCCCACCTTATCTGGAGTGGATAAAGGCAAGCATCTGGTGCAAGGGGTATTGAAACTCTCTTCCAAGGCATGATTGAAAAATTTCAGATGCCAAGCCTCAAGCTACAGCAGGAGGAGCAAATACCATCCCCATTTCACAGAAGGGTAAACTAGCTGACAGAGAAGCTGATGTGTTGCTGGTTATTATACAGTTAGTAGTAGGGGTAGAGAAGTGAGTGGAGAACAGCCTCTAACTTCATCTCAAGCTTCTGTAGAAGGATGACAGAGAGGGAGGAAGAGAAGAGGAGGGAAAAGACATGGAGAGGCGGTAAAGAAAGCAATGCACCATCTAAATTCCTAACTGATGTTTGGCACCTGAACACATTGCTAAGCATCATGGCTATCTTGAGAACACCTTGTGTTAAGTACATCGGGGTCATTGTTTTGGAAGAGGCTGAAGTGATGAAAACTCACTGGAGGGCTGCGAGTAGAGGGAAGTGCTGGGAAGGAAGCCAGCGCCTCCGGCACTGGAAGGCTGGAGGCTCTCCAAGTGACGTCTGTGGTGAGCCAGTGACTGTCCTGCTCATGGGCCTATTTGTCACACTAAACTAGATTATCACCCTCTATGCTTATAAATCCTTCCACATCCTCACTCCAGTATTACGGATGTGGCGTGCAGGCAACTGGCAAGGAGGTTTCTGACTCATGAAAACAGAGCTCCAACCATTCCCCTTCCAGAAGAGGTTCAGTATTTTGGGGTTGACACTCCTTGTGGTTGACCTCTCCCTTACATATCCATTCCCCACTGTTCTCATCCATGCAGAGTTCATCTTGTTGGCTGCACTTTCACATAAGTCAACTGGCAGATGACCCATCTTTGGAGACATTCAAGGTCAGGCTGGACGGGGCTCTGAGCGCCTGATCAAGCTGTGGGCGTCCCTGTTCACTGCAGGGGAATTGGACCAGATGGCCTTTAAGGGTCCCTTTCAACTCAAATGATTCTATGAACTGGGAGTCTGAGTTGTTCATATCTGCCATCCAGCCTTCCTCCCACTGCCGCCAACACAGACAAATCACTGTTATTATTATCAGATACTGCTAGTATTGAGAACAGTTAAACAGTCTTCACAGAATATAATCATCTCAATTGATGCTGAATTTGAAGTTTCCAGTATCAAATCAGCATCGAAACATGCAATTCTGATTTCAGTTCTATTTTTATTTGCATGGGGAAAATCTGAAGATGGTGTGAGGAAAAACCTGTTTTTTCTGGTGGTCTCATGCTCTGGAGTTACTTCTGTAGATCTGAAGATGTCCTCCTGCCCAGGACGCTCAACTGAAGATGTTCCTCCTGCCAGAGGTCTCTGAGGAGCACTGTAAAGACACAATGCAGAGACAACCCTGCAAAGCCAAGCCAGCTTCATCATTGTCCTTCTGCTCCTCAGATAAATCCAAGACCATAGGATGGGAAGTATTGGGAGAAAAAACAGAGGCATGGCGAGGAAACAGCAGAAAAATGTTCATAATCAGGTCAAAACACTGCTGCGCAGTGATTCTGCTCCTGTTCCTGTGTACCACCAAGCTCTTCTTGCACCCGCTAAAATCTAGTGGAAGCTGTTAAATTTTGCATAACATCCAACTTAGTTCTGCCAGACCTCTGTGAAGAGGAAGCAGCAGGTTGAGTGTGAGCAGAGGGACTGCACATCTCGAGTAATGAAGTTGACTCATTACTCTGCGATACAGTCACCGGAGCCATGTGGGGATAGAAAACAAAGTGATGAATCAGGCCCAGCGTTTGCTTCAAGTTTAGACTGCTGTCTGGTTGGCAAATAGCTCTGAAACCAGTCCCAGTGCTGCGTAAGTAGCTTCATTACTCTTAAGTGCTATATTTAC
Source organism: Lagopus leucura (assembly GCF_019238085.1). Lineage (NCBI taxonomy): Eukaryota > Metazoa > Chordata > Aves > Galliformes > Phasianidae > Lagopus > Lagopus leucura. The sequence continues at coordinate 10,836,577 of NW_024962269.1, read as the reverse complement.
TGAATAATTTGGACCGATCGTTTTCAGGTTCGTTAGTCCCAATTGTTCAGTTTTCATATGGTTTGATTGGTTTCTCAAACCACGTGGTTTTGGTTTTTCTCCAAAACCTAGAATAATGGGTAGAAAAGTGCTAAAAACAACAACAAAAGAAGCACCTTCTGGAAAGTTGATTTGTTTGTGTTGTTTGTTTGTTTTTTTATCTGAATAATGACCTAGATGGAGCTCATTAAGCTCTTGGAGTTTGCGAACATTGTTTGGATGCACTGGAGCTCTCTGGGTATTTGGGGGAAAACAGTCGAAACTGGAGTTAATCTAAAGATAATTTAAGCCCCCATTCCCACCCACCATTTCTCCAGCTCGCTCTTTGGAGGATCAGTCACCCAGTGTGATTCTTCCTTTACTCTTTTTTTCTCTTCACCCCTCTGCCTCTCTCATTTTCTTCTCTCTGCTGGGACTGTTCTTCCATTCTATTTTTGTTTTAGGTCCAGCACCTAAATGATAAAAAATGACATGCAGCAAATAAGTGCTCTACCCAGAGGCTAGAGGATGGTTAAAGTCTAAATGAAAACAATTTATAATAAAAGCTCCAAATCTGCTGCCATTTAGCAAAAAGTTAAAACAAATGATCCCTATAAATCATGTTAAGATTTGTCAAGGATTTTCAAGCCACGCGTATTGCTTAATTACAGAACAATAATATGCAAGGAAAATGCTGATAATAACCTTTCAGGATATTTTCTTTAATGCTGCACCAGACTTCTTGGTGGCAGTTTCACTCACCTGTGTAGTGCTGTACCATGAAGAGGAGATGAAAATCAGCCATGTGGTTAAGGAAAATTATTCTCAGCACAAACTGCAGGTTAAGATAACGTACTGAACCAATAACACAGCACCACGAGGATGCCAGTATCAGAACCATTAGCTACACTGACTAAGCATTGGCAAGTCAGAGATTTTGAAGCCAAGAGAGGGACTATAGACCTAATGGTCTGTGTGGCCCTGGCCCACAATACACCCTGCAGGAGGAGAGAGCTAAGGGACTCTGGAAAGGATGAGAATGTAAAGCAACAGTGGGACTCAGAGTGGGGTCCCAGAGAGGGTACCGAAACACCTACTCTTGTGCAGAGCGCCATGGAGATAAGTCAAGCAGGATGCTCTCTCAAAGCTGTGTTATACATCTGTTCTCAGTGCAAATTGAGCCATTTGGGAAGTTTTGGAGGTTTAGCTTGATTTAGGTTGGTTTTGGGTGATTTTCCTATAGTTGCTTTTCTAACTGCCATACCTGGTTTTGGAGCATGCAAAAAGCTCATGGTAAAAGCAGGCTTATGTTTCTTTATGGTATCATCTTGAATGTATGACTAGAATGGGTACTGTGCTGGACACAGAGTTGAAGATCTACGTTGTGAAGGGCTATGTTCTATGCTGGCAAAAGGACTGCCATTTTCAGGAATGCTAGACCAACATGAACTCCCCTCAACCCCAGCCCCTCCTGAAAGGAGGAAAGGAATAAACAAATTAGCTAATAAAATGATTTATCTCATAGCATTTGGAATTTGCCCCCTTGAGCAAGCAAATTCATCAGCCAAATCCCTGCGGTGAATAGTGAGGCTTAAGGGTTGTTACAAACCCTGTGCTTCAGCATATGCAGAATGAACCTTCAGGCTTCCTACCTCTATGAATAATCCCAGAAAAGCCAGCTGACCTGTCAGAGGCTGTGCAGATAATGCCAGAATACATGATATTAATGAAGTAGTGGAGCTGTCACAAAGAGCAAGGATCACTGTAAAAATAAGGAGTGAAAAACTGATTGCATTACGGTTGTGAAAGTAAGTGGATTTCACTCCTATCCTTTAATTTCTTCATTTTTCATCAGATTCTGCCAAGGCTTCCATCGCAGACATGAAGAAATCTGGAAAGCCACCTCCATGCCCTGATGTAGCACTACAGCAGAGCCCTGAAGTGGCAGCTGTGAAATGCAGAACAGCCAGACAAAGCTGGTAACATGTTTGTACAGCCCGTGGTGTCAGGAGGAATCAGCTCCACGGAGCAGACGAGGAGACCGAGAAGTGAAGTTTTAGGTTCTCTCCTTGGTTTGCTACATTGCAAAGCAAGCTGTCCTCAAGTCCTCTGGGAAGTCTCTGCACAACAATTATCCCTCTCTTCGAGTCTGAAACGGAATTACTGCACAGGAATCTGGCGAGGTTCAGAGAAACACTGAAAGGTTCTCGCATTAGAGACTTCAAAGTGTGACCCTGTGAATGCCAGAGGCCAGCTAGCACCTTCCTCCAGAAGCACGGTAAGCTACCTGCCCTCCGTGTTTTATTTCACTTCACATTGGGTGAATCTGCTTAGTCCAACCCCGCTCCCCTGTCCGTTTCCAGCTGCAGAAAACACACTTCATGCTCCACACCAGCCCCAGGGACGTGATTGTGTTGCACTTTCATCTCAGTAGCTGGCTTAATTCAGGTTTATTTCATTGTCAGAGAGATATGCCAAGGCACTTAATTTCAGTTAGTCCTCAGCACAAACATGTTCTCATGGAAAATGTTGGCTGGTGGTGCTTGCTCTGCTCGAGGCTGCTGCCCTGGAGATGACCTCTCTTATATCCTCCTCTTATTTTAAAATGGCATCTGGCTGCTCAAAAAACACCATTTCTTTCCCACTCCCAGAACGCCATGAGTCCATGAGCAGCTAGGCACGTGTCCACTGCTCCTTGTGCAGAGGGCACGGGTCTTCTAGGCAGGAATGCCTGAGATGGCTCTGGTACCCCAGAGCAGTGTGCTCACAGCAAGGGCTGACGTGGCTTTTGTCAGTGCTAGCACAGAAAGAATCTGTCCTTCCTACGTCTTGGGGTCATTTGGTTGACCTCTGAGCCTAAAGTGAACTCAGCTTGTCTCCTGACCCCCACAAAATACTGCAATCTCAGCACTGCTTTCCTGTGTTTTGTCTTACTATCCCCAACTCCTGGCTTGCAGCATCACTGACAGTTTGATAGGGGCACATGTGGCCCAAGGTGGAGTGGTCCAAGGCCAGAGTGGTAAAATGGGTAGAAAATTATCAGAAAGAAGAAAAGATTTAAATGAAGCCTCCAATGATGCAGTTTCCATGGCAACTACCCTTCCACCTACAGTTTTAATCCACTTTTTCAAGCAGCCATTCCAGGATGTGCAGGGAACCACACGACAGCTGCACATGTCCTATTTCTAACACATCTCCTGATTAAAATAATTATTCCATATATATTGTCCTGAATGGTAGTAGCTGAAGTTTCTGGGTAGCCTGGGGAAGCTTATTCTCACAGTGCTAGATTCTTTCTGAAATAACACGTGTAGATGCAAATCCTAGCATTCACTGGGGCTAAAATGAAGGAAGCTCATCCCAAAGCTATTGCAGTGGGATACATCTCCTTTTCCCCATGAGATGTGTGTCACTGTGTTGTGTGTACAATGCTCAGTCAGGGATGAAATCAAAGCTGGTCTTGCCTGTGCTGTAGGCTCCAAGCAGCAGGTTATTTTGTCAGAAGTTACAGGGATAAGGGTTAGAGCTACAGCACATGACTTGGCATCACACTCCGTGCTCAACCCTCTCAAAGATCTAGGATGGCCTCAAAGCCACCCCTCACTTCAAACTGTCATCTTAGGAGTGCTAACTGGGGAAGTATTTGGCAGATTAATCGTTGTTCTGTAATCCTGGTGGGACCACGTGATGATTACGACATTTTGATTCTCTGTGGGGATTGCGTGGGCTGAAATCAGAACTCAGGGAATCACCTTTGTAGTTCTGAGGATGCTATTTCTCGTTGTCGATGCTATTGTTACCTCAACTCCAGCTTCTAAAGTCTCCTGCAAAGACCGGTGTTCCTTCTGCTAAATAACATGACAGGATGAGATACAGGCTGCACCTAAGAGCTTGTAACGTGGTAGAGAAGGAGTGGAAGGGAAGTCAAATGCTTGACAGGTAGATTACTAAAGAATGAGTAAACTAAGTGGTTTCCTTAAGGTTGCACACTGAGACTGTGGCCATAGCTGAGTGCACATCCCTGGAGACCCAGACAGAGCTTTTATCACTAGGATGGCTCTTCCTTTGCTGCTCTCCCAGGCTGTCAGTCTCATTTGTCCCATAGAAATATTGAGATAGCACTGGCAGATGCATTACCTAAAGAGGAAAACGTCTGAAATTATGCTTTCTTCACTCCAAGGAGTGCCAGGGGAAATCTACATTTCTACACAGCAACTACGTTAACCACTTGATTCCAAAGGAAGCAGATAGCAGGAAGATATTAGTGTGGGAATGAGCAAGTAAATAAAAGGGTAATTCTCCCCAATAAACTTCAATTCTCTGGGAATTATTTTTGAAGTCTAAAAAGTTAAATTACAAAGAAGTCTGCCAGAACAGGTAATGACTGTACTTAAGGGAGAGGCAGTTGTCCTAGAAAATTTTATGTACTCTGGTTACAGTGCTGGAAGGGAGAATTTAACCAGTGCAGGGATCCTTGGGTAACAGCACCTCCTCCAAGGACTTCAGGAGGTACTTGGGCACTTCTTAGTGTTTAATATCTGAATAATTAAGGGCTAGATTATGAGCTCTTGACTTTTTAGGTTGACACCTACTCTCTCACATAAGGTACTTCCAGGGTCTTGAGAAGGAATAGAATGACGCTGGCCAGGAAGGGATGACAAATCTGACTTTAATGTGCAGCTATGTTGTTAATGTTAACATCATTAATTATGTTGTTAATAGAGATGAAACATCTCCCTCTCTCCAAGATCACTCGGGCTGATGCCTACTGTTAAGCAATAGTGGAAACCAGAACATCTGCATGTTTTTTGTTCATGAGCCCTCCTGGCTTTATGGGGATGGGAAGGGCTGTGTGAACAGTGTGTTGCTTATATGACAGTTAACAATCAGGTGGAGGCTGGTGGGTAGGGTGCACCAGAGGTGGGATGCTGGTCACTGTAATGCCACAGATATAGGAATTTGTGGGTGCATTTTTGTTTAGCAGCAGTTCAGTTTTATCCATGTGACAGAAGTGTGCAGAATGACTCTGCTGGGTGAACGTGACTCTGTGGAGTGTTATTTGCCAAGTACAATGCACAGAGAAGGAAATCTTATCTTGCACTTTCCAGTGTCCCCATTTCATAAATACGATGCATTAATATTCATTATGCCACGTGCATTATCATTTTGGAAGGAGATTACTGGGGATTCACTATTTTCTCTCCATCATATTTTCCAATTAGGATCCTCTCTTTTGCAAATAATAAGCTTTTTTTGTTGCCAGAGGCTTTGCAGCAAAGTTCCAGCCAGGACTTTGGAGCTCTGCTCAACATCCGTTTAAGAAAGAAGTGCAAATTGAAGAACAATTATATTTTTAATGACAGGTTAATCTTGCAGTACTAAGTATGATTAGAGTGTAGTCTGGCAAGTGTGGAAGAACACAACAGCTTGTAGGAGATGTTCCCAAAAAACCTGCTGAGGGATGGGGAAGGATGATTAAATACACCACTGAGTTCACTGCAGGGGCAAACATAGAGACTTAGGGGTTCTTGGGGATGGATGAGAGGATAAGAAAAGAGTGAAGAAGTGAAGTCCTTCTTCCCACACCATGAATGAGTGTTTTAGCTCAGGATGCTCAGGACAAGAGAAAATCACTTCTCACACTGCCCTATCCTCACTCCCCACTCTGCTCCAGAGAGTTACTTGGTGCCTACAGCCCTTCATGCCCACGTGGGCCTTGTGCAAAGTGCTCCAGTCTCGTTGAGGCTAATTAGTTGGGCTCTGGATTTATCCTTCAATTGCCACGAAGTAGTAAAGGAATTAAAAAATCCAAAAAGAAAGAAAGAAATATAAATTTACAGCCAACCCTTTGACAGACTATCTATTCCCCACGCACACATAGGCATGCTAGTAAAACAGCCCTTTAAAGTTGTTGGTGTTGTCAGTTACAAGAGCAGCATTTAACATTTAATGGTTGTTTTTGGTCAGAGCTGTTGCTTTTCATTGTTTGCTAGATTTGTTCCTTAAATTTGCTTGGCTCTGTGCCATGCAGTTCTTCTAGATTTGCTTTATGTTGTGCTTGGGATTGCAATATATGTTTTAATGATTTTTTTTTTTTTCCTTTGAAGACATTTTATGAAATAATTTTCATTTTTCTTGCCCAGTCCACTGTCTTGTCATATGTGATATTTAGCTTGAGGGCACAGGTGTCCCCTTACAAGCCTTCTAAACATGCTAACATGGTCTCATTCTCCTCGCAGTGCCAAGTCACCAATTATCACACTTGTGGGGACCTCTAAGAACATTTCAGGGTTAATCAGACTGGGCAGAAGGCTTCGGAAAATATGGTACAGTGCTGCCCTGTAACTCTAACAGAGGTCTATGGGAAAAGTGAAGTGCAGAGATACTAAGGAGACAACTCAAGAAGTCCTCAGCCTTTACTTACGCTCTGTTATGAGAGGTTGGATTAGCTGTTCAATTAAAACAAATGCAAAGTGAGAAAGCCTCGCTGTGCATCGTGACCTTTTTATGTAAACAGACACTCGTTGCTGTGATTTGACCCATTATTTGCCAGGTTCATTTTAGCCAGCATTTCAGGCAGTGAGATGTTTGCATGAACGTTAGACTCTGAAGTTCAGAACTGTGACTCAGCATCAATGCCACGTGGTCCTGGTGTCTCCATGGTCCCTATTCCTTGTATGGATGATCAAAATATGGCGAGGTTTCAAAGATAGAGCAGGCCCATCTTGTTGTTAGGGTTCATTTCCAAGTTGAGAACGTGCACAACATATTTCCCCTAAGGGCCATGTCAGAGTGCAGGAGTACCCAACAAGCTGACCCTGCAAACAAGGGCACAAGCATCACCTTCCTTATATCGAATCTTCCCCCTCCACCTTGCCAGACCTTTCTCAGCCAAACAATATTGACCTGTAGGTTTCTGAGTTCAATTTCTACTCCTGTTACATGTTTCCTGGCATGTTTATAGTGCTTCTAATTAATTATTTGTAATTGCTTCTGTTTTTCCCCCTTTTTTTGCCTTTATTTCTTGTTTCTCTCCCAGCCTTGGTAACAAGATGTTGCATCTCTCGAGGCTACCAGGGTAAAAGCCTATTAATAAATAATTAAGTTCTGAGGCTGCAGCAGTGTGGAGTCACGTCTTGCCATCACATGGTTGTAGTCTCCATGGTGACTCACCACTGTGAACTGAAATGCTCTCTTTGGGGAGAGGCGAGAGAAGGTTATATAGGGCAAAAATGTTAAATTGTATTTTAAAAAATTAAAGGCATCATCACGCTGACTAGTTCCCTAAATGATCTATAAAGATGGAAATCCCCTTATTAGCCCAGCTCCACCAGCATCCCTCACTTCTGGCTGCCTCTCCTTCATGTTTGTGTTCTGCTCCGGAGCTGCCAGCTTGGAGACTTTTCCATCATGCATGTGCTCCCCTCTGCCAAGCAGCATTTTCCTTCACCCGGTGCTTTTCAGACCTTCCCAATCTCTAGCAGTCCTTCCACCAAACCGTGCACCCTCAGTCCCCGTGATGAGAGTGACTGATGGCTAAGAAGCGTGACCATGGAATAGTTTGTCATGTGTCACCAAATTAATTCTTAACGGCTGGAGTCCAGAGGTTCCCACTTCTCTGCTCCTCTGTGTTCCCGTTTCCTACTGCATTAATATGTTGCCTTTTCCCTGGAGCCATCCTGCAACCTACGTTTGAGCAAAATTCACACCTGCTCCTCATTAGAGCCAGATTTTGAGAAGTCTTAGCTGTGCATTTCTCCTTTTCTGGCAATACTCAGAGGCAGCTTCATGTGCTGGCACATGAAGTAGCCCTTCTATTTTTTTTTTTTTCCATCTCTTAATCCACCTCTAAGTATAGCAAAGACATTTCTTGCCCATTCAAAGCAGTAGTTTTCAAATGAAAAGCAGTCAGCTCAGCAGTTCCAGCATCTGTAAAAGTGTGTCCTTGTGCGTGATCTGAAACCCCCTTAGCCTGTTATCAGCTTTCCATCTGTGTTAGCAGCTACGTTATTCACAAGCATCCTGATTGATGTATTTCAGCCAATATAACTTTCCCAAGCCCCACTTCTCCAATAACGTTTCATGGGAACACAAGAAATTTCAAGCTCCTTGTAATGCCAAGGATGTAAATCACACTAATTGTCTCCCAGATTTCAGAAACATCCTGGGCTTTCATTTCCTCTGCAAATTTCTGGAGCATTCACATTAACTTTTGGCCAGTAAATGTAGGGGGCCCAAACCGTCCATCACATAAAACTGCACTGAAAACACATCGAGTTGTGACAGGTAGATAGGTCTCTGCCCAAGGGAGCAAAGATTTTGATGTCACAGTTCCCTTCTCCTTGCAGGAGGACACTATGGAGCCCAGGAACATGGCTTTTTCCACCCAAGGATGTTTGTTGGCCCTGCTTGGAAACCAAGTCAAGACATCTCATCCATTGTATTGTCAGCTTTCCTTTAGCTGCTGGGATGGGATCAGGGCAAAGATCTGCTCAACAAAAGGGTGGTTCTGGTCTTGTGGAGTTGAAATCTGGTGCAAACTGGATCTTCACAACACACAGAGCCCCGCATTTATCCTGGGAATCGGTCCGTTCCTCTTTGTTACCATCACATCTCTGAGAAAGTGTGTGAAAGATCTCTCCCAGCCCCCTTCATTGGCCTATTTTCTTCCTTTCCTTTTGTAGTGGAATCTAAAGAAGAGGTGAAAGACAGTTTGAGTGAGGTTATCAGAGGGATAAAATAATACTTCAAGGAGTTTCAGACCTGTTTTCATGCTGTTCACTTGTAGCCACTGCAGAGGTTTCCAGAAATTGTTTCCCTGCCCTTTTCACCTCCACACTTCTCCCAACAGACTAAGGCCAAAGCAGAAGAGGAAAGCAGATTAATACTTTTTTCTCCAGCAATCTAGCATCCTGTTTTAGCTTGCACTCTTTTGATATCCACCAGCTCTAGCAGCAAGCAAGCAAGCAATCTGAAATTCAGGGCTTGTTAGGTAAAGCAAATAATAACTATATCAATTGTTCTGATTTCAGAGGAGAAATGTTTTCTTTATTTTTATTTTTATTTTTATTTTTATTTTTATTTTTATTTTTATTTTTATTTTTTTCCTAAGACTGCCTATGGATTCTAATGCTGAGGTGGGATTTGAAATAATTCATCTATTTTTAAGTGATGTTGGCAACCTAATTTTGACTCAACACTTCCACTGCGCTGAAGGAAAAAAAAAAAAAAAAGGGAAAAAGAATAATTGCAAAACACAAAATAAGCAGAAATGGTTTCAGTGAGGTGTTTTGATCACCCCCATGAGCTGTTTTCTTGCTGTGTTGTGCGTGACTGAAAATCAGAAAGGGAATCTGCCTATTAACAAGTGGGAAGCTGACCAAACCAGTTTCATCAGACTGCAGTAAAAGTGCAGAGCAAGGGACAAATAAATGTAAGTGATTAGAATTATTTCCATTCTGTCAAAGAGACTTTGTGAATGAGACGGGAAAGGCATAGTTTAATATCTTTGAATGGGGAAAAGTTGATCAGGTTCCCATGTGTGTGGTTGCAGTGAGGTGTCATGGACTGGCAGTGAATGGATGGGTTTGGGGCAGCCCCTGAGAAGGGACTCCATCTCTTCCCCCAACCTCAATCTGCTCTCTCCGTATTCTGCTGCTCACTTTTGGAGTAAATTGCAAACCTGCATGAGGCGTTGAGTAAACAAATTACTGCCTGCACATGTGTGTTCATTAGGAAAAAAAAACCAAGCACATTGATTACTTGGCAGCCTGGCATTTTGTAACATCACAAAGGGTTTTTAGAGATGAACAGCTACAGCAAGCCTGCCGTGGAAACCAATATCTCCACCTGTGGGAAATGCAAAGATAACAGGCAATTGTGGCTAAAAATGCAATTACGACAAGAGAAAAGGATTCACTTTCTTCCATGCGCATACAAATCATGAAAAGATATTTTCATCCCAGGCCAAGGAGGCCTGAAGCTGGGTTTTATTCTATGCTTAGAACCAGTAATAATTTCTTTCACCTATTATGCATCTCCCAGACAAAAAATGTATTCTTCTCCATCTCACCTAGAAGGGTCTCTACTTCGAGGCAATTCTTTTATCAGATGCTGAGAAATAAGATAGAGAAAGCAAATATTTGGCTTTGAGCATTTAAAATTATATTCTTTTTTTTTTTTTTCCCCGTCCTTTAAGATCAGATTTCTTCTGCAACACAAGTGTGGGCAAGGCTGTGCTTTTGAAAGAGAACATCCTACGTTTTAATCACAAGGAAAATATAAGAGAAGCACACAGGACCCCTGTGTGCTAAAGACAAGGAAGGCACATCCTATGCACTGTGGAGCTGGTAAAGCCCTACCGAAACCTCAGCAAAATGCTTGGCTGTCACACTCCATTTGCTGTTGCATCCCTCCAAGCAGCCGGCCTGGCAGCTGGTTGCTTTACTTCAGGTAGAGAAGTTCAACCTCCTGCATCAGCCCTTCATATGTGGGATATGCTGGAAGGAAGCAGAGCTTAAGGAGTGAGGCACAGTGATCGCTGCTCTGCTGCGTCCACTGTTGAGGGATGATAGGATACCTCTTAAGAAGTGACAATGAAATGTAGGTCTGTTTGCAATCCACATGTCACTGAAGGGCCACAGTGTGGCTGTTGCCAGATTACCCAAACAGTTCCTCCACTACATGAGCCATTTTGCTGGTAGCTTCCAATTCATGGACTCTGTTTAGGCTCGTTTGCAGCAAAGTCGAATCATTTTCTGTTTCACCCAGCTTCTGTTTTCACTTGGAGTTTGAATTGCAAAATGTCCTTTCAGAATGAGCCCAAATCATACAGACAGCTTGAAGAAGCAAGGTGAAGGGAAAGCAAAGCTCTTACTTGTTTTGTTTTGGTGACCACACATGAACATTTTTTGCAGGTTCCTATAGAAAGAATCTCTGCGCTGTTTGGGTTTTCAGTGGATTAGAGGGAAATAGCACAGCAACAAGGAGCCATTTTTATGGTGTTTGGTCTAGCATGGAATCCTAAGGGCTCTCTGACATTATGTTTTTGCTACAGTTCCTCTGAATTCAACATATTGACCTCTGAACACAAGATACTGGCCTTTTGTCTCCCAAATCATTGCACAGTGTTGACCTGTGACTGTTCGTGAGCAGAGTTACCTAAAGGATTAAGTTACCTCCTTAAGTTTAAGTTGATAGAGGTCCATGATTTGGCAGAGGGGACCAGGACTTAGTGCAGCACACGCATCCTTGTCACATCAAGTATTGCTCCTACGCAAGAGTAGCAGTGCTTCATTGTTCCTGAAAAGCCTTTTCATTAGAAGGGAAAAGGTTTAAGAGACAGAATTGTTGTCTCAGACTGTCACTGACTCAAATACAGAGAATGATATTATTGAAAAATGATTTATTTCTTCCACTTGAGTCTTTCTGGATGAGTCTTAGCTCCTTCACAGGTGAAGAGCATCCCTAGCGTGTCCTTTGCTCTGCAGATGGAATTAGCTCAAAGAACTCTCCTTGGACTGCTGTCAGGGTTGGCGATGGCCACAGCAGAGAAGATAGTGAGAATGGGGCTTGGCAGGTGAATTAGAATCATAGAATCATAAAATCTTTAAGGTTGGAAAAGAACACTTAAGATCACCCAGCGCAACCCCAACCCACCCCCAGCATGCCCACCAACCACGTCCCTCAGTGCCACATCCCCACGGTTCTTGAGCACCTCCAGGGATGGTGACTCCACCACCTCCCAGTGCAGCCTGTGCCACTGCATCACCACTCCTTCTGAAAAGATTTTTTTCCTAATATCTAATCTGAAGAAGAATCGTTTTCCCAGTGTATTTTAATATATCATATTCTCTTGGGTAGCAGGCACAGCTCAGCAAAGCCCCATGATCACACTTTTGGAGGGCTGTGAATAACAGATTATCATCATTTTACAACAGCTACAAATTGCTACAAATCATGGCCATTCCATTACATCTAGCAGGAAAACACAGCTGCTTTCTGAGCAAATATGGCACGTTGATAGGCAGCTTTCCGATTTAGGAGAGGTTTGACAGTGTACAAAAGCTTTCAGCAAAGATACTGCTCTAAATCTTGCCCAAGCTGAAGTATCTGAAGAGATGTTTATACCTCACTGATCACTCAGTCTTAGATTTCTGATAAGGCAGAAATCAGTGCTATCTGATACCTCTCTGCTAGCCTGTAAGATATGAATGAGAGAAGTCTGTGCCCTGTCCGGAGTTGACAAGACGTATCAACACGGCAGAAAACATAATCGGTCTGACACCTCCACTGGTAAGCTTGGTCCTCCCCTGGCAAGGGAGGAAATCCATGCAAGTGACAACCAACTGAATCTGACAGTGCAAAAAAGAAAAAGGATTACCTACCTACCTGGTTTTAGTGCCATTGTCCCAAACATCAAAGTGCAAAATCAGGCACACTGCTTCCTTCTTCAGTACCAACAGCCACAGCCGAGGGTTATAAAGTCTCAGCGAATCATAGAATCGTTAAAGTTAGAGAAGATCCTTAAGATCATCCAGTCCAACTCCAGCCCACCCCCACCATGCCCACTGACCACATCCCTCGGTGTCACATCTCTGCTTTTCTTGAACACCTCCAGGAACATTGCCTCCGTGGGCAGCCTGTGCCACTGCATCACCACTTTTCTGAGAAGGAATTTTCCAGTATCCAACCTGAACTTCCCCTGCTGCAACTTGAGGTCATTCCCTCTCATCCTGTCGCTGCTACCTGGGAGCAGAGGCCAACCCTTTCCTCACCACAATCTCCTTTCAGGCAGTTGTAGGGAGTGACCCCTGAGCTCCTCTTCTCCAAACTGAACCATCCCAGTTCCCTCAGCCACTGTCCATCAGACTTGTGCTCCAGACCCTTCACAGCTTCACTGTCCTCTGGACACACTCCAGGGTCTCAAATCTTTCTTGTAGTGAGGGGCTCTACATTGAACACAGCACTCGAAGTGCAGCCTCACCTGCGCTAATACAGAGGTACAGTCACCTCCCTTAATCCCATCTGAAGAAACCCCAATTTCATCGTCTCAATAAAAACAACTGAACACCCTTCCCAGGATAAGACCTTTAAGCATACGGTAACTTTTCTCCTTACCTTTCCTCTCAAAACAGCACATGCAGCTATACAAAGCAAAGAGGGCCCTTTCTAGTGTGCTTTGGAATAAACTGACATCCACACTTAAACATATTGCACTGAACAACATTTCCTGGGGGCCCCTGATGTTGCTGCTACCCTGACAGACACAGCCGCCTCCCAAATTGCACTTATCCTGACCTTATAGATACTGACACAGAAATGCCTCGAAGACTGCGTTGTCTCTCAGAGGCGCTGCACATTCGCAGATGCACACTCACGTATCCACACAAAATTATGTCAGCCATTTAAGTCATCCTTTTTTGGCCGTCTTTTGAAATGCATCTTTCGTCTTTCTGTAACCAAGGGCTTTAATATTCAAATGTTCATGAGCACCAGCTTTATTAAAATTAGGGCTTGGGGAAATGTCTTAGAAAAGGAGAAACGAATATTACCCAACCATTTAAAAGATGCTAATTAATGGAGTTCTAAAGCCCAGAGAGGCCATTTGACGGAGCAGAAATTCCTCTACTAGACAGATTTGTGACTTATCGTTTCAAGTGGCAGAGGTGGAAACAGGAGATGAGCAAAATAAAATGCAAGTAGGTTAAGAAGAACAATCCTCCAGGTGTTACGAGGACTCCAGAGTTTAGTTCTGCGCCAGCAAAATGAGTTTTCTGCCTACAAGCTCTGCACGTGACGATTCTTCTGGCCATGACACAAAACACAGTTTGTGTCTGTTCCCTGCTGGAAGTGCCCTGTGCTAGGAAGGAGCTGTAACCCATGTGCTGCTCAGCCACTGCTGAGTAGTGGCAGCCAGCTGCTGGTGTCACAAGGGGGTATTCTGAGATAAGTTTACTATCCAGGGTACGTGAGCATTTCCAGTGTGTGCACAAGGAACAGCTTTGTGCTGGGAGCAGCAGAAACATGCTGGTATGGCCGGAGCTCGCTAAGTAGACTTGTTTATGATTATTTCATCTACCTTTCCCTGATCAGCCTTGGCTAAAGAATCTCCTTTGGCTGATGTGGTGAAAGCTTGAGGCTGTTCAGGCAGGAACATCAACATTTATCGTTTGGATGAAACATCAGGTCATGGAGATTTAATATGTTATTGCATATCAGCTGGGTGAACATACCTGTCCATGCATGTGATCCTTGCCTGGAGCTAATGCAAAATAACACGATGTACCTTCATCTTGTTTCACTGTCAGATGAGTAAAATTGCATTATTATATCTTTGCAACAAGCCAAGAATGTGTGCCCAAACTGCTGCCTCAACTCTTCTGATATTTGGTGGCTTGTTAAGCTGCTCTCACTCGATCTTGTGTCAGAACCTGGAGTCCTTCACAGCTGTCATGAAGTCCTTGAGAGACCCGGTTTTGTCGCCCTGGGATGTATTCTTACATACAAGGACTTGTGGCTGCATGTAGCACAGGTGTACAGGAGCTGTGACAGACTGGATAATTTTATTGACCAGGAAAACCAGTGTACATATCCCAGCAGTATTTTCATGCTCTTCCAGGTCTTTTTACAAAAATTAATAATAATAACTTTAAAAAAGGAAAGACTGAAAAGGGATATCAAAGAATAAAAAGCTTCTGTCAAATCTCTAACATCTGCAAAGGTATAAATAGAGGAATACTCTTTAAGTTCATACAACTTCATTGTCTTCAGAGAATTACTGGGAGGAAAAGCATGAAAAAAAATTGCATCTGTTTCTCTAGCAAAATGCAGATTGACCCCCCTAAATGAAGACAGTTGGCAGGAACTATATGATCTGAGACAGAAAAACAGCAAAAAATCAGAGTTAATGTAAATTTGTCTCTTTAACTTACGCCTCGACTTCAGCAGGTTGCCATAAAGAAAATGAAATGCAAACTGGAAACACAGGCTTGTTCTGATAAATGCAGGGGGAGGAATAAAAATAACAAATATATTTGTTTCCCTACTAATCCCTCTTCATTATAGGACATGGCTGTTTTGTCTAATGGTCACAAATGAATCCAATATGAACTCAAACAAGGCGAGGTATCTTTTCTGTTTGTAGATTAAATCATTTGTAAAAATATCTCAAGTGCAGTCAACATCAACAAAGTCAAATAAAATCTCTCTCTCACAAGCAAAAATTTACCATAGCAAGTAGCTTTCTATGACAGTTGGTAAGAGGTAATTTTTCCCTGGAGCCAGTTTCCTTTGGATCAGTGATGCACCAGTCTATAGCAGAGAGAGTTTGCATTAGGATCTCTGTACCAGCACGCATAATAATGAATCACACCCTACATTGATTTAGTAAACCAATAGGTTTTATTAACTCAACAATGAGATTAAAATGGATTAAAACAGGAGAAGGGCTCTATCATTGCTCTAGTAATTTACCCCTGATTCTACAGCAAGCGCAATTCACTTTGTTTTTAATACCTGATTAGACTCAGTATTGCTGTACCATTTTCTCCCAGGTGGAAAGTGTAGTGAATGTAGGTGAATCCTGTACCCACACAGCTACGGAAGCAGCTACAGAGCCAACTTTACATTACAAGTCTTATCCCAGACAAAGAAATTGTTGATTTTTCATGGCAGGGACTTCTGAAGTTTCCTGCTAAAACACACAGAAAAGGCCCTAAGGACTACAAGAAAAACATGGTTGGGATCTGTCTACATTTCCCTGCGTAGGAAGTTCCAGCAGTGCTGTGGTACCAAGCAGTGCAGAGCCCAGCACAGATCTGCCGGAGAAGAAAGGAATTTAGGTCACACCATGCTGTGTAGCTACCAGGACCCAAGCGGGCAGTTTTAAAGCTGTAACTGCTTCTTCACTGCATTATATCTAGTGGAGATTAGTTCTGTTCACTTCAGCGTGTTCAGGATGCTACTCTGCCCCTCCTGCAGTGCTTCTCCAGGAGTCTTTCAGTGCAAATCAGTGATTTTCCACCCACCAGCCCAAAGAAGTCAGATGGGTTATTCCTAAAGAGTCTGCACAGGGCAGCTATAAATTTTGCAAAACTAAAAGCTATTGGCTCAGAATTGTTCAGGTTTATGCTTAAAAAGTAAATAGGTTGTAATGGCCAACAAATTGTAAAAGCTTGAAATAAACTTGCATACAGCTTGTCCTTCAGTCTAGGGAGAGTCAAGGAGAGCCTCCTACTTTGCCTGGTTGAACAACCTCCCTAAACATTCCGTGGGTTCAAAAAGGCCCTTCATGGAAGTTTTTGTTACTTCTCAGTTCAATCTGAGCTCAGCTCATTAGAATCGTTGAGTCATGGGATCATTAAGGCTGGAAAGACCTCTGAGATAATCGGCAACCAGCACAGCCCCACCGTGCCCACTGGCCACATCCCTCAGTGCCACATCCCCACAGTTCTTAAGCACCTCCAGGGATGGTGACCCTACACCTCCCTGTGCAGCTGTGCCACTCCATCACCGCTCTTTCTGAAATCAAATTTTTCCTAATATCCAACTTGAGCCTCCCCTGGCACAACGTAAAGCCATTAAGGCCAATTTTGTAGAGGTTGAGCTATGGAATATGGGAGCGGAGAGTGCAGAGCTGGAGAAGACCACAAATTAGAATTTGGTCCTCCTCCCAAGCTGGGAACATTAACATAATAGGCATTTTATTGCTTTGCTGTATTCTTTTGTATAAATTGTGTGCAGTCATCGAGTTGTGCCGCACATATGCAATAAAATTAAGCAAATATTCAATGTCTTTTCAACAGATAAAGCTAAAAGAAAATCTAATTCTCCATTCCTGAGTTAATCCACCATGAACAACTTGATCAATGAACATCCTTCTAAGCTGTCATCCACCCACTTCCTCCTGTTTTCTGGGAGAAGTTTGATTAAATTGCCAATAACCATACTCACCATCACTGTAATTATGACAATCGTTATTATTGCTATTTGTTAGTAGATCAGTGAAGGAAATGCTTTTTCTGTCTATAAGAATTTATAAGACTTCGAAATGTTTTTCTCAGTCTGGATACCTCACTGCTTGTCAACCAATAATCTGAAAAAAGTACAGTTCAGATCCATGCACACAGTTCATATATACATTTCAGAATGTTTAATTTAGATTGTGGTGAGCTTTCTGAAATGAAAACATAATTAACTCAGTTGTTGGAAATGAGGAAAGAGGACGTTTGGGCCACTTAAAAAAAATTGTTCTTTCCAAAAGGGGAAATTCTTTTAAACTGAACTCCTCTACTAACAGTTTATACTGACCTCCCAACATTCAACAAGAAGAAAACTTCTACTACAAAAATTGTCAGCTTGCCATTTACTATTAAAAGTTTCACACCAGGAGTTGCATTAAAAAAAAAAGTTATTACTTGCATCCTCAAAAGGAAAAGAATGGTCTGAAGGAGGCAGGGAGAAACAGAGATTCACAGTCTAAAACTTCTTAAGTATTTCTGATACCATCTCAGCCTCTGGGTCACATAGAAATGACCTCTAATTCTTCAGCTCTGAGAGCTTTCCATAGCTCTCAGGATTTTATTTCAGGATATATAAATATGTTTTTATACAATTATCATATCATCACCAAACCCTTATCCATCCTTTTCACATCTCAAATGGTCTCTGAAGGTGTTTGTTTGGAATGAATCTGATTTTATTACATTTATCCCAGTTTTGAGTTTTAGCCAAATGCTGTTAATCTCAGATATTTAAAATCCAACCTCTCAAGCATGGGAGCTGATGCAGTCTTGACTTGTCTCGGAGTTCAATCTGTGAACTTGGCAATTGCACGAGCAAGTGACTCATACCTCGGTTTGTGTTTGTCTCTAAGCTCAGACACATTTGTCTTGAACAGAGCTGTGAAAAAGAATTGTTTCTGGGGGGGCTGGTGACAATTCTGATTGCATAAGAATACTATAAATCACATTGAAAACCTGATGCCAACTTTCTTTACCACCCTACTTTTAAAAGGTTGCATCTAAAAAGGTTTTCTGCTTATTTCTGGCATCTTGAACTTCTCTGACCCTTTTCTTTGTCTCTTCACCCTAAAAACCTTGGGGCATGGATGTTCTTCACGCCATTAGCTGTCATTCCCCCATGAGTGGCTGGTAGCTCTGCTTGGTTTAGCTCCAGCCAGATGCTGTTGTCTGTGTAAAGCGGTGGTGCTGAGGCTCAGTATGTCAATACTGTGAGCCACAGCAGCACAGAAGAAAAGCTGGTGGAGAACTGCACTTTTTAAACTGTCTACTGAGGTACTTTGTGATGGCAGCAGCAACAGCTCCAAAAGCAGCAGCAAAAAGTCCGCTGTCTTAGAAGAGCATTCATAAGACCTGGAGATACTTCAGGCAAACTGCTATATGACTTAGAGGAAGGTAAAAAGAAGCTCATAAAATGTCTTCCCAAGGAAATGAAATAAGGTGAGGAAAGAAATTTGATGTGAAAATCCAACCTGAACCTTTGCCTATCTCTGTACTGTACTGCTATGTTAACACAGGTGTTCAATACAACACTGCAGGAGCATTTGCTTCAGGTGAAGAACTGCAATTAGAGTATTTCCAGTGTACCATCTATTTCTACTTAAGCTGTCTGAATTGTCCTCTGCTGAATTAAAAGGGATAATAATATAAAAAGGTCTTTAACCCTGCTGCGAGCAATAGGAGGAGAGGGGAATTTTTCTGAGCATACCCACAAAGTTTGTGGGAACAGCCTGGGGAAAATGAGTCCAATAAATGTCTGGTTCAGAGCTAGGTTCTCCAGATGGCATCAATATATCATAAAGTGTCAAAGAGAGCCTTTCTGAATGCAAATCACTATTCACATTTTACCTAATTTATGCAAATTAGCTCATTCAGTCTTCCACTTAATCCTCTCTGGAGTTACTCCAAGGTTCGAAATGAAAGATATTCTTCTTGCAAAATATATATAATCCATATTAATTGCTTCTGATGGAGATGAGTGGGATGGACAGCTATTCCAGCAGTTAATACTTTAATCACTTCACCTCAGCAGCAGCTCTGTTTCAGGTGAGCATGCCCTGACTACCTGTCCCCATTGCTAATGCAAGCCGCAAACAGCTGCATGTTGGGATGCTCCAGGTGAGGGCTGTCAGGCTGGCAGGTTTCAGGGAGGAACCAAGAGACACTGAGTAGTGTTGAGGAGAGAGCTGGCTTTGA
Organism: Lagopus leucura; assembly: GCF_019238085.1. NCBI lineage: Eukaryota > Metazoa > Chordata > Aves > Galliformes > Phasianidae > Lagopus > Lagopus leucura. Next base: position 10,817,342 of record NW_024962269.1, on the reverse strand, counting down.
GCAGGGGCAATAAACAGCAATCCAAGTCTTACTGCTCCAAACTGGGATAGAGGTGCTGCTCCATCCTGAAACGAGAGAACAGATTTTGTGGAAGGATGAATTGAAAAAGCAGGAGATGATTCAGTTAGGAAGTGTCTCAAAATTATTCCTGTGAAGCAACTGAAATATGCTTGGTTGTATTAACTTCAGTCTGTCCTTGCTTTGATGTTTGTGCGCTATCTTGAATAGCTCTTCTTTAGCCACATAGTGGTACTTATGGATTTCTTACCTGTCTTCTTTGTGTCTGGATGGTTGTGATTAGATTCAGATTTAAAAGACAGAGACTTTAATTTTGAAATCATTGAATTAGAGATTTAATATATTGATATTTCATAGTATATCTCTGTAGAGAGAAGAGATTAATCTGCAAGTGGTAAAATGCAGTGTGCTACTCTGTTGTACTTGACAGGCTCGGAATGATATCTCACTCACAGATCGGGTTTTGTCAGACTTTTGGAGAGGCCCCTAAACTTCAAGTTGGTTTTACAGGGGCAGTAGAAAGAAAGAGCATGGAGGATCAAATTGCAGAGGGCTACAGGCTACTCAGCATGACTGGGATCAACTGAGTGCACAGGGCAAGCCATTGCACCTATACCAAAAATACTTACATCTGTGTGGCTGGAGTATATGTTAAATGTAACAGGTGAGAACTGGGGCTGGTTTAAATGCAATTCCCTGACATCACCCAAATGTGTATTACGTTTGGCCAGCAATGGACCTGCATTATGTTCTGCAATTTGTCTTACCTGCCTCTCAGATCAAGGCAAAAGTATTGGCTGTTGTTGTTTAGGAAATACCTGTTCCCTATAGCACTGTCAGTAATGTGCCTCCTTTCGCTGATCAGGAAGACTTGTCCCTAAAACATTTTGACCTGCCATTTCAAAGGCATTTTTTCTCTGAGAATAGTATGTCTGCAGGAAAACTCTGAAACAGTTCATCAGTGACTTTCAGGAGAGATTTTTTTCTTCTTTGTAAAGGTGATATTATTATTATTACTATTTTGACAGCCCCAGGGGACAGGAATATCACTGCATTCTGAATGGCTGTATTTACATAACCTAACTAATGTCACCTGCTTCTTGTCAGAGGGATCCATAAGGTTACACAGTGCAAGAACGTAGGAAGAACAGTCTTTGCCCTCCAACTATGCATAATGCTTTTTTTTTTTCTTTCTTTCTTTCTTTTTTTTTTTCTTAAATGTAAGTACTACTGGAGCAGAGTACATTACAGTAATTTCCAGTTTATATCACCTCAAATGGAGCTTTGATCAAAATAGGCTGATCACTTTGATGTAAAATAGCTATAAAGCATATAATTTGTACAAAACGTCAGAAAGTTAACTTTGCTCATTCAGCAAGGTGATTAGAGCTGGGTGTCCAGGAACAAGCACTGTGCATTTCAGCATCGTGTTGCTCTGAGTGGGCAACATGGGTGGTAGGTGGACGGGTGAAATAGATGATCTTTGAGGTCTTTCCCAGCCTTAATGATTCTATGAGTTGGTCTGTCTTCTCAGCAGATCCCTGCAAGTTCTGAGCAAATCATTCATGAGCTTGGTCAGCCAGAGCCAACCCCACTCTTAAACTGCTTGGAGGACATTGATTAAAGCAACCTAACAAGGAATCTGGAAAAGAAGATGCTTAAGTGAATCTTCATCAATTTCAGAACTGAATTATTTGAATCATTTCAACTTCTGTCCACCACCAAGATGCATTTCCTAAAACACTGTGGACACACCTACAAAACAGATCTCAGCACCTCCCATTTAGGAGTTTAGGAGTCCATCCAACAAGTCACTTAGGCTTGGGCTTAGCTGTAAGTACATGCATATCTTATTAACAGCAGGGAGGGCGCGTTAAGTAAGGAATATGTGTAAAGTGCTTTGCTGGATTGGGGCCGTAACTACTGCAGTCATTGTTGCTAGGTAAAATGTAAGGCAAGCAAAGTGTTTCAGCAAGAGGGTAGCGTGATCTTGAGAATTACTCAACAACAGCAAACTGTGGGAGCAGGAAGATGATTGACTGATTATTCTTCCCATTCCTGGAGACCCACGGGAGCATCTAAATCAGCTCCTGAATGCTGCAGGGTGACTTCAGACCAGTGATTAGAGCAGAGAGAAATGTTGCGATTCAGGACAAATTAATTAAAAAGTGCTATTTTGGCTAGATGGAAATCTTTACCTGACCTATTTTGATTTCTTCTAATTTTCCATTTCCTAAGAAGAATCCCAAATGAAAATTTTCAAGCTTTCTGGATGTTTGCAGCCTAATACATATTTCTTTTTGGTGGGAACAAGTCCTACTTAACAGAAAACATTGAGGCAACAAATCCAAACAGAAGTATGAATGCTTCATTTTTAACAATATCTCACCAAGAAAAAATGATCGTATTTTTTGTGTGATTTTTAATTGAAATATTTGTGCTTTTTTCTTTTTTTTTTTTCCCTCTGGGGATGTACAATGACTTTTTTTTTAAGACTTTTTAAAAAATGTGGCAATTTTTCCTCAAGAAAAAGGAGTTAAATGAAGGACGAACTCCGTCTGTTCTGCTTCTACATAAAATAAACTTTTTTATTCCCAGATAGCTATGACAGTTACGTAAAGCTATTGAACTGGGAGCTCTCACCTTCAAAGAACTGCAAGGTGACAACAATTTGCAAATGAAGGGTTTGTTCCTGTCCCATATCAAGTGGTAGTTTTTTCATTGATTCAAATAGTTTTCAGATCAAACATTTTTTTTTTTTTCGCTCAAAATCACAGGATATCCAATTCCTGTTATCAAGACATGAATATGCTTTACGCTACAAAGAAGCAGGAAAATCATGTAAAGGCTCTAATCACTGCGTGCGTATCTTAGGAAACTCTTTCAGTTCACGCATTATTTCCTTACAGAGTCAATGAAGCAAAGAATGGCCTGATCCCATGTTTTAGGTGGACTGAAGCATATTTCCCATGGCGCTCATGTTCCTGTAAGAACTTGTTCTTGTTTGCTCTTGGGATGGTCCTCACCCGTGGTGGCCTATGCTTAACTCCAAGAACCCCAATACTCTTCAGCCAACCAGAATTGCATCTTGGTGCTTGTTATTGGATCGTGTTGATTTTTAATGAGTTTAATTGATCGTGATTGTCTCAAGAGCTGCACAGACAGCTCTTTGTCAGAGGCACGATTGGGTTGTAGAGTCGGAGGGAGCATAAGGAGTTAACAAAAGGCTATGCAAGTTAATAGAGAACTGAAGAAAAAAAAAAAACAACAAAGGGAAATCCAGAATAAACATCTATAGGAGAAGGCAGTGATGAATAAAGGCAAACAGTTTATTTGATTTGAAACATGTTATAAGGGACAATGATTGTGTTAAATAGAACACTGTGGAATTATAATTGGAAATAATTGAAACGCACCAAAATACTGAATAAAACATTAGATATTTTAAATGATGTTATCTCTACAATTATCTTTGGAAATAACTACAATGAAGCCCACGAACTGTTGTGAGTGGAAGAGAGTCACCCAGGGCCCATTTTCTTCAGTAGTCATTGTGTGTAGTGTTTAATGGGTAGGCACTTATGAGCAAGTGGCAGAGTTTGTTTCTGGTGTTGCATTCCATGCATGAATGCCAGTCTTACTGAGGGTAAAATGGGGGGTAAGCAAGGAGCTAAAGGGAAGCCTTTGTCAGTTTCAAACCCACTGCTTTTGAAATTCATCTAGAAGATGCAACTCCTTAGAAATCTCCTGTTTTGTTTATTGGATATGAGGGTTTCAAGAGACACATTTTTACATCTGCACATTGTTATTCTGAAATGTTTTCATGAATGTTTTTATGACAGCAAGTACACATTATCCTTTTTCAATAGCAGTGCTGCTTGAAGACAAGGATTTTTTTTCAGAAAAAAAAAAATATTGTCATAATATTCAAAGGCTGTCACATCAACATTTGTACCCAGGGAAGTGGTGGAGTCCCCATCCCTGGAGGTGTTTGAGGAAAGGGTAGATGTAGTATTTAGGTAGATGGTTCAGCAGGCAGTATTGGCAGTAGGTGGACTGTTGGGCTAGATGATCTTAGAGCTCTTTTCCAATCTGAACAATTCTCTTAACTTGCTAGCTTCAAATGCAGCCTTTTTATAGTAGTGTTAGTGGAAGATATTACACAACTTTTCAGCTCTGACCTAAACATGTCCCCGGGGCAAAGTGTGAATAGTGGTTTTGCAACAGGCCACGGCTTCGTGATGTGACATCCTACCAGAACTTCAGGGTGATTGATGTAACAGTGGTGCAGGGTGTGGTAGTGGGTCCAGTACTGTTCAAAATCTTCATCGGTGACTTGGACGAAGGCATAGAATGTACCCTCAACAAGTTTGCTGATGGCACAGAGATGGGAAGAGTGGCTGATAGACAGAAAACCGTGCTGTCATCCAGTGAGACCTGGACAGGCTGAGAACTGGGTGAAGAGGAACCTCATGAGGTTCAGCAAAGGCAAGGGTAGAGTTCTACACCTGGGGAGTAATAACCACACACATGAATACATGGGTCAGATTTTCCCAAGCGGACACAAAATAGGCAGATAATTGAATTGCAATTGCTTAATTTTATTTTTGGTCCTGGGAAAAATAAACTGCCTTCCCTCCTCCAGGGGTAGAACTGATAATGTTTGTCTATTAATGCTGAGGGAAGGGGCGTGATTGAGAGAATTAATTAGGAAGCTGCCTAAATGGAGTGGCAGGTGAAAAGGATCTAAAGAGACACTTACCTATCAGGGGAGAAAAAGAAAGTTGAATATGGGAGGGAAGAACAGCGGAAATTCAAGAAACTTACACAAGCCAGTGCAGTCTGCTAATATTCCTGAAGGGTTCATTAACAATGGGGTGATTTCTTACCAAATAATTGTCTGTTCTGTGTTAGTCTAATATCTACCAAAATCATATGCTGGGCATCTGGCTTCTTTGTACTTCTTGAAGGACAAATTAGAGGATTTTTCTTTACAATGCTATTTAGAAAATGTTTCATGCTCTCCACAAGCAGAGGGAGGGGAGAGTCTGCTGAAGGGTATCCTGCACAGCTCAGGACCATACCCAGGCTATGGTGTAACAGGAACCAAGCAGACTGCCTGAGAAGATACAGGGGAGGATGGATATGGCTGCACAACTCCAGGTTCTCTTTTAGGGTGCAGTAACTTCTCAAGCAGAGCTAGCAGTTGGGAGCCTGAACTGTGTGCTTTGTGCAACACCTTAATGCTATTCCTCTTCGGGAGATGCTGGGATGAGGGCGAGCAGAATTCCTTTCTGACACAGCTCTTCCACTGATGTCCCCATGACATTTTCACAGCTCTGCGTCTGTAAGTGTCTGTTCCCACAATCACACTTTGCATATTTGGTTTGGGCATTTGGCTGTCTCATTATTAGTAACAAACGTCTACATTCACATGATGTGATGGCTTCTTGGTAAGAAGTATTGTTTGCTCATTGCTGGAGCCCTTCTGTTGTGACAGAGAAATAACAGCAAGTAGGGAATGAGCTGATACCATTTATAGGAGTCTGCTGTGATTCTGTAGTGAAAGGTCTGTGATTTATCTTCCTTGGGAGGCTTAAGGCAAAGATTAGAATCTGATGCAAGGAGCCCTTGTTGACGCAAGTGATGTCAACTGGTGCAAGGATCAGTCAGAAACAGGAGAAGTCAGGGCATCATGGCTTATCCTCATGGTGAAATTTCCAAATTCCTCGAAGTTTGTCTTCATTCTTTTTGAATATGAAGATCTGTACAGTGTGTCTATTTCTGGAGATTGTGCAGGGTGAATGAGGTGGAACAAGCAAAAGTAAATATTAAGCACTGCTGGGAAAGGAAAGAAGCATTTGCTAAAGATGTCTAGACACCACAAAGGGCAATTAGCCAGGTTTAACATTCTTCCAGGCAGGACATGCAAACATACAGAGAGCAGAGCCACCAGGCTTCACCTGGCTCATGCCTCTTCATCAGCAATAATTAAGGTGTTCTTCTCTGATTCCCTAAAGAGACTGATTATGAGCAAACAATGTACATGTATGAATGTACTATGGCCAGGCAAGCAAAGCAATGCTTTTAAGCCAGCTTATGCTTGTCTGTGGAGGTACTGAAGGTGGAGGCTGCTTTTACAGGCACTTTCATTGCCCTGTCCATTTTCCATCATTCCTACAATGAAGTTGCCATATCTCCCAGCGCTTTGGGAGAAGGATCATAGAACACTGTAAGTTGTGATCATGTTGTGAAATATAATACACAAATGCAGGTGCATAAAGGAGGTAAATGAAGTCTGTGCAGGCAGTCCTATTCTTCCTGAAGTTTGAAATTTGCTGCCAAGACAGAGCAAGAATCTGCATTTGTATAATATACATACATCAAAACTAGCGTTACAGGTTGGGCCAAAACCAGGTTGGCAGCTTCACTTTAAATAGTTTTATGGATCATTAGGTACCACACAGGAGACTGAGCACACCAACTACATTTTTATTGATAGTCGAGGGTTTCTAGCCTGAAACAAAACAATTATTCACATCAACTAGAGGTTGGAATAAACTGTCCCAGGCCACTGTCCCCTCAGAATAGACGCAGAAACAAATCTGGACTCAGATTTATGTCTTGATGTATTTTTCACTCACCCAGGATTTTAATATCCTTATGGATGCTTTCTCTAAACAGGTTAGAACAACTGTTTTCCTGGGAAGATCTTTGGCAGGCAAATAGATAGGGTTTTCACATGTGCTCCAACAAAATGTCAGCATATTCATGTAAGTAATACATATGCCTCTAACAAAATAACAGAAAATGAACTTATCTTATCAGCAGAGTCAGCTTTCATAGTCCCTTGTATCACAGTTTCACGTGAACCTCTGCATTCAGGAGCAAGGTGAATGGTGCCTGGTATTTCGATTTACTGCCTTCTTCTCAGATAACTAATATGCCAGGGAGACTTTGGAGACTCAATGGTACAAATTCCTTAGGAGCCGTTGAAGTGTCTAAAATGCTTTCAGAGGGAATAATTGTGCTCCAGAATACATAAAAAGTGTTAACTCACTCAGTACTCAGCTCATCACTGAATGCCATCTCCCAGAAGACCCACTTCCCCTAGGCTGCTGGGCAAAACTATTCATCTCTGTCTTGTAGATGAGGTACAATGTGATGAAGGGCCAAAGATTTTCCAAGATCTTCGCATTCTCAATGGGCACAGGCTCTCCTGAAAACGACAGTCTTTTAGATGCTGAAAGAAACTAGAAAATCTTCTTTTACATGCTGCAGTGGGAGCTAAGCTGCTCTGAATGTGGTTCTTGTAGGCAGGACCTCTCACAGTCCTATGGGACTTGACCAGTACTGCACAGATAACGGAGGAAGTTGAACCTGGGTCTGCCAAAATCAGCACTTGATCATGAGCCCAGCAGTTGACCAGGACACTTTAACACTCCCAGGAGCAGCATACTTTCAAGCTGTGATCTTGTCATTCACTCAGTGCTAATACACTGCCGCCAAAATGATACTCATCCAGATCTAAAAGCTCACATACAACACACGCTTTGTTATTCTAAAGAAATACGTGTGGGATTTATTGTGTCTCTCTCTAATCCTGGGGAAAATCATAGGTTCTGGACAGGTCAAATAAATGAACACAGAGCTCCCCTCGTCTCAGCCATATCTTAATATTTTTCTCTTGATGGAAGTCTTCATCCAAAGAAGCTAAATCTGGGAGGCTTCTAAAATGATAAATCAATTATGAAATGGGAACCTCCATTACTGTCTGTCTACTTAATGATTTGACAAGTTAATTAATCTCCTAAGTAACTGTAGAATGACTGTCTCCTCGTTAAATTATAGAAACAAACTTTGGCAGATTCCATAGGTCTTGGCACTACAGTATCAATAGATACTAGGAAGTTATAGATAATAGACACTAAGTGAGGTCAAGCTGCTTCCATAGCAGTAACTTGAATTGTTTATTGCCTGAGGGTGTTTATACTGCTAATTATTTTGCTGCAGCTAATTATGGTTTGCCTGTTTACTTGTGGCTAAGTTTTCAAGAGATGCCTTTACTCCCTACAGAAAGATATCAGATCATGATAGGGAAGGACAGAACCTCCTGTCTCGTTAGAACAAAGGCACTGTCTGCCTCTGCTCAACAGACAACACAATTACAGCTGACACAATAATTGATGCTGAAGTTTTCCAGTGAGAAAGATGGACACACATTATTACCCCATCAATCTTGTTCCACATGGTGTCTTGTATCTCTGTTTTATCCTACTGCGGTGGCAAATTGACTGCAGCACTCCTAACAGTCTGTTTCTTTTCCTGAGGGTGGGCTGTGACATGGAGAGGGCATCTTACAGGGCACAAGGAAAACGGTGAGCCAGCCCAGAGAAAAGACCAGTCACTGTGAATGGAAGTCAGGCTTTCTTCCACTACCTTCTTTGCATGCTTCCATTTTCGTTACACAGTGTTCATTTTTTCAAAGGAAAAAAGAGGATGTCCAACATCTACTTATTATACATGCACTGCACACATTGCTCCATTGCACTGAGAAAGCATCTGACTGTTAACAACAACTGTCCCTGATTCACATCCAGTCCTATCTGAGCCTAAACACAGACTCCTATGAGATTTCTGCCAGATCTGTAAGTACGTGGAAACCCCAGTGTGAATGAGATGTGTGTCTATTTGACAACTCTCCTGTCGCCTAATCTAAGCGTCAGTTTTGCCCAATTTAAAATAACATTTGGCATCTAGTTTTTGTCATTTTACTGCATTTCATACGCATTATAATCTATATATTAAACTCATGGTATGGAGCTTAGTCTAAAGCCTACATCTGCTGCCCTGAAAAGAACTTCTGTCCATATCCTAAAAAGTCTGATTTCTACCTGTCTACTGCTTTCTCCAATAGCTGAGTAGAAAAGTATTTTCTTTGGTTAATAACAATAATACAGTTAGTCTACAAACACAATTGCATATTCATTTAAAAAACGAGCAAACAGAAAACAAGAATACAGCATAAAGCCACATAAAGTACAGTGTCTGGCACAGTTGTATTATTCCTGTAATGAATAATCACTAAAGATATTATTGTGGATGCAGTTACCATGCAGCAATGTGAACAAAATGCTTTAGATGGAAAATTGTACTTCAAGAAAATGTATGCAATAGTACAAATGTATTACTGCCCATTAATATGTATTAATTCAATGGAAAATGCCTGACTGAGCTGGTTTACATAGATTAGGATGGCGGGCAGAGAAAGGAAGCACTTGGACTTGGTTAAATGGGCTGTGAAGATAGGAGGAATCGAATCCAAAGCGCAGAGGCAAACCACAAGATAAGCTGTCCAGTTACGCAGGTATGGTTTGTTCCTCCTCTCATTCATATCAGTGTTTTTATTATGGCAGAGAATCAGCATTCCGTGCTCTTGATGCATTAGCTCTACTCAGTCCTCTTGATTCTGCGTTTAAAAACTTTCCTTTTAATAATAATAATACAATTTGCCTCAAGTTAGCTACTTAGCAGGAATTGTCTCATTTGTTTTAGTGTATTCAGGATTCAGAGTCTGAGCTCCTGCCATTCTTGTCATTGTCAAGAGAAGCTTCTGCATGTCTAAAGTAATTCACTCACTACTCCACCTCTCTAACTTCTGTGCATGACAGGCAGAGTTGTTGCAGTTCTCTGAGCTGCACAGATGCAGTGAGGTATTCCCACAGCCTTGAGGAGGAGCTTTTGCTGAGACACATCAGTGTTTCAAATGATGCCAAATGTGCCCTTCTGTCCAGGCATGGTTAGTTACACATACAAAAAAAAAAAAAAAAAGCAGTAATTTCACTCTCCCTTCTGGCTAACAATCTTGTTATGAGACAGACTATTATGGCAGTCATATGCTCAGCATAAGATATATCTTTCAGTGTGTGCATTTGAAAACAAACAGCGCAATTCATAAAATAATGCTTAGATTTGGTGGCTCTGTCAGCCACACATGCTACACAAAGTCCCGCTTTTTGTATGGGAATGGGTGACAGATTCACTCTCCTCTGCCTATGAAAGAGGACACGCAAATTTGGAGAAGGCTTTGGTGAGGCAAATTAGAACGGATGCACCACAGGTAGGCATGGTTGGAGGGGATGGTAGCCCAGTATACAGATTTAGTCACCAGGAAGAGGGAATGAGCAAGGAAGAGAAACTGCCTCTGGACTGTGGATTACTGGAATATCAACAAATAGTGGATGCTTGAAGTAAAACATGCACTTGGTGGGTTTTGAGGGCATGGGCACATATCCTCCAGTGCACAGGAATTTCTCATGCTATTCAGTAATGGAATGAGTTACTACCATTACTGTCCCTTTTAGATCTTTACTAGTAAAGGAAAAATCATTCCCACCCTAAAAAAACAAAAAGACAACAACAAAAACACCTCCACTGTGAAATGCCTTTGTGATAGCAATCAGAACAGTTTAATCTTTTGCATTCATGATAGCTACTAATTCTGTACAGATGAGACTGCTGAAGTTAAAAAAAGAAAACAACAACAACAAAAAAAAGAACAGCTTTGCTTGGAAGAGCACCAGAGATAATTTTTTACTTAACCCCATTTGTTTGTAGCATCTTCTATTTATGAGCAGGAAAAGACATGGTATTTTGACATGAATGAGCTTAATTTAGATACTTAGAACTTGTGCTTATAGCCCTTTCGTTCTGGGGCACCAGGGTTTAATCAGGCCTGAAGGAATGGAAGGGCAAAACAGAGGACCTTGTCTTTAGAAAAATGTCTTTACGTGTGACCTTGCAAGGACACAAAGGTTATTCAAACCAGTGAAAAATGATATCATACATGACTACAAAAGATTTACTGCCTCCTTTGCCCAAGCAGCCTCATAAATTGACTGTGTAATCCACAGTCTTACCCACATCCTCTTCCAAATTCATCTGCCTTGCATAAAACCTAGTAATTTCCCAACAAACACAGCTGACCAACTTGAGAGCAAAGAGTGGGGTCCCTGTAGTGTGTTAAATCCCTTCCCACCAATAAAATCCTATGATATCTTTAATGGCCACTCTTTATCTAGGAATTTTTGAAATGATGGAGCTTGGATCGTTGTTTCTACCTAAGTTTATATTCACATGGCTCCCAGGGCTCTAGTGACATTCTAATAACTGTATTGAATTTTGAGCTGTTCAAGGGTTTTGTATATTATTTATGAGAATGGATTGATTTCTCTCTCATGTGAAGGAATATATGTAAAATTGAGTTTTGTTGTGGTTGTTTCTTTGCTCAATGTCTCTGATATGATCATGGCTTCATAACGATTTCAGTGTATTATTGCCAGAGGTATTATAAAATAGGGAGACATTATCCTTCATGTCATAATTCTTTCCCTGCTGAACAAACTCAAAAGCTTTTTTGTTTGTTTGCTTATTGATTCTTATTTTAGAAAGTAGTAAATTAAGTGAATGCTGTTAAACAAGAGGCCAAATTCCCCTTAGTTTCAAGTCAGACTTCAATTAGCTATGCTTCCATGACTATGTTATGATACTATTCATAGGGAAATTATGACATTGTCAACAAATCGGCTCCTGTTATTATCATCATGAGCTCAAAAATATAGATTTCTTGTGCATAACCCTTGTTACCTTTATGAGGTTATCTTCAGCCATTGTGGTCAGAAATAGTGATAGGAAACACCTGCAAGTTGCATTGGCATTGTAGGATGGATCGGTCTCAAAATAAGTCTGGGAATTAGAGGGAGAAAAAAAAAAGAGAAAATATAGGGTCTTCAAGATGCTCTAGTTTCTGCCATTGAATTGTTCCAGCTGTGCAGCAGGTGTAATCTATAGTCCTCAAAGGTCTGAGTGGCCAAAACCTATGGGACACAATAAGTTTGTCTCCTTCCACTGTTATTTCACTGTAGAAAATGTCAATAGGGAATTAAAATTCACTGACTTTTACAGTAAGAAAATGAGGAGTTATCAAATTAAGTTAGTTGAAGGTAAGTTGAGAGCATACGGGAAGAGATGTCCTGTACACGAAACATTCTTCATTTCCTGGATGCTACATCCTTATATGGGTTCAAAGACTAGACAATGTTTTGTCACTTTTCAAAGGCTATTATTTTTTCTTGTCTTTATTTTTATAATTTTCCCTTCAGTTAATTGTTAAGCAGCTGTTGCAGCATGCGACTTCAAAGCACCCCTGGTGTTGTTCTCAAAAACGAAACGGCCTGCACTTACACCGATTTGCTTGTAAACACCAGCTTACCAGTTTCCAGCCTGCTAAACTGTTCATGCCCATCATGTCAATCTGTTCTTCCAGTGCAGAGATCACTCTATAAGTGCCATCTAACCCACTACAAACTGAGGCTGCAGGCTATGCCTAGAGAAGAAAAAATGATGTATCTGACCTCATCAGCTATAACTACATTTTATTGGAGCACCATAATTTAGATTGACCACTGTTGTCTGGATGAAGGGCAAGGTCATTTTAAAACGTAAATAATGTGTCTCTGTTGTTGGGGTGTAGGATTCACCTCTGAAATTCATATTAAAGGGAATCTCACAGCTATCAGGGAGTTGTGAATATTGTATTTCAGTCTGAGCAAAACATACCTAACTGCAGTGCAAAAATACGTGTTAGAAACTGAACTGGTAAGATATGGGACACTGAGAATGAACACAAATAATTCTAAGCCAAGGTACCAGCAGGAGATTGATAGAACATATAACCAGGAGATTGGCTGTTTGTTTCCTTATTCATACTGTTTTATGATTTCATTTCTGCGTGCTGATTAAAAAGTGGCTAAAAAAACAGTGATGGAGGTGGAATATTCTGGGAATGTACTGTGCATGTTTCCCCCAGACCAGCTATGATAGCCAAGCCTTTTCCATCTTCAACTTAGCAGGCTTTTTAAAAATCATTTCTCCAAATTGATGTTCACTATTCTGGTGGAATGAGAACATTCTCTGAAATCTAAGCTGAATGTGTCTGTGAATACATTTTTACTTAACAGGTACCTTTTTTTTTTAGCAGCCTTGTCCTTTAGGTTAAAGTGGTTTTGTTCCCACCTGGTGTTTACAGCACTGATATATTCATGAATTGCAAACACAGCTATCTCAGTCTTCAACATCAGGCTATCTGGTAGGACTATGTCTCCAGTCTCTCAATCACATCAGTTCCGTGGCAGCTCCTTTTTCTGACTTCACCTCTTCAGAGTCAGTCACCAGATCAAAGATCCAGCCTTGCACAATAGGTTTGGTACTATGAAGCAGAAACACACTAGCTGCTATACCCCAACCTCACACTGTCGTTTTTAATTATGACATCACATTGATGAGTCATAGCTATCTACCTTGCCATCAGTCACAACATCCATATTTTTCTCCTTTTCTGCTACTTAAGTTCATGATATTACAATCTATACTAGTGGATCCCATCTTTTTTCTGTTATTCCAACTCTCAAAATCATGTAACCTTTCTTGTATGGCAGCTCAACCCATTTCATAGAATCACACAATCACCAAGGCTGGAAAAGACCTCAAAGATCATCCAGTCCAACCATCCACCTATCACCAGTATTTCCCACTAAGCCATATCCCAAAACTTCTTGAACAAGAAGATTTTCCTAATATAATAAGCAGAACCTCCCCTGGTGCAACATGAGGTCATTCCCTTTCAACCTACTGCTGTTACCTGCAAACAGAGGCCAACCCCCACCTCACCACAACCTCCCTTCAGGCAGTTGTAGAGAGCAATAAGGTCACCTGTGAGCCTCCTTTTCTCCAAACTAAATAATCCCAGTTCCCTCAGCTGCCCCTCATAAAACTTGTGCTCCAGACCCCTCACCAGCTTCTCTAAACATACTCAAGGGCTTTGAAGTCTTGTAGTGAGGAGCCGAAAGTTGAATGCAGTACTCAAAGTGCAGTCTAACCACTGCTGAGGTTTTCCAGGTTTGTACTCACAAAAAAGTATCTGCACTTTTTGTACGTAGAGCATTTATGAAAGTTTAAGCCAGATTAGCCTCCAGGAAGCCTCTTTAGGACACCCCATACTACCCCTCCTTTTAGCTGACACTTCATCCTTGGAACAAACCTGTTGTTGTTTTCCCTTCAGCTGTTTCCTTGTTTGTTTTACAGTGCCTGTGCTATACCCCGTATTATCCAATGAAACAATTTCTCATGCAACACCGTATCGAATGCTTTACTGAAATCTAGATAGATTAGATCTACTGCATTTTCTTTGTCTAGAAAATCAATTATCTTATGAAAGAAGGATACTGAGATAGTCTGAAACTCTGTATCTCTCTATTTAACATTTAATCCTGTTTTGCATTTACTTCCATGCCTCTAATTATTCTGTCCTTAAGAATTACTCTGAAGACTTTGCATAGTCATGTCTACTAGTTAGCAAATGCCTTTGACCTTGGTTTGCAAAAACTGTATGCAGTGTGGCTCATAGTTAGATGTAAGATTCAGGTGCAAACATCAATACTGTACCATGATATGCAACTAGAAGAATCTGTGCATGGGGACTGCAACAGGGGAACTAAAATAATGCAAGGCTAAAACCAGTAGAAATTCAGCAAGCTGTAAAGGAGGCATAAATATTTGCCCTATTCTCATACTGTTATTTATAACCCTATCAGAGACAGGATTTTGAGTTGAAGAACCTTTAATCTGTCGTTGCACAGCTATTTTAGTGGTTTTCTAATGAGGATGAGCTCACTCTGCTTCCTCCAAAGTGTACATTGCAGAAAAGGTTTTGGGGTGTGAAGGTTCTTGTGCAAAGAAGCATCTGCAGATCGACTGACTGAATTATGTCCTTCTACCTATTCTGCCTTTGGTGTCCTATCCACAATCTCCCAAAGAGAAATTCAGATGTGACAAAAGTATCTTCTGCACCATTGCTTGATATTTTGCTAACCGCTTCACATCCTCCAGAAGTACAGAACCAGTAATTGGTTTTCCAGGAGCAACACCTCAGAGAGAAATTATGTTATTTTCTTCTTCTCTTTTCTCTTGTTGCTCCTTCCAGCTCCATGAAATATACTATCCTCATCATACCGAAGCTGCCATAAATGAAAGCCTGTCAATGTGGCCATTATGAGCCCTATTTTTAAACAGTTTATCATTCAAAGGCAAAGATTCATTTTCTTTCCTCGCCGTGCTGGGTGAAAAAAGGTCAGGTTTGGGCTGCAGTCTAAAATATATTTCCTCTGAACTTTTTAGCATGAGCCTAAGTATTGAGCAAAGATGGGCAAGAAGGATCCAATATGAAGAGACACCACCACTTCATCCTGTGAAGCCAGGCACATTGCTGAGGTAGAAACCTAAATCTAAAATAATGAATAATCATGCTTTATCCTGCAAGGAGTCTGGACTGGATTCCCACAGTCAGGCTCCCTCAGACTTTGGGAGACACATGAATCAGATCTGTTTTTCTAATCTGTGCTCATAGAAAAAGAAATTATCTCAGCTCTTTTTAAAGCAGGCAAGAATAGCAGAATTTTCCAGGAACCTCAGGGAGACAAAGAGCAGAACACAGTGTCAATAACTCTACATAAATTTAAGCCTCTGAACAGGCTTTTGGATTCTACTGGGATGAACAGGGAAGTAATACTGAAGGGAGAGAGATCCAGGAATGAATGAGAAATTTGACCTGCATCGTAGACAGATGATCTGCTGGAAGAAGAGTAAATGTAGGGTAGCACAATGGCAGTTAACCTCCCTGCATCCAGATTTCTCATCCATAAAATGATAGTAATGATACTTGCCTTTGTGAAGCATTTTGAGATCTGCGGTGGAAAAGCAAAGTATAGAGCAGACATTGTTATTTCAAAGGGACAGAGAATAGCAGGAGTTCATAGATCCAGAATTGCAAAATAGACAAATATTGTGGGAAGAACTGCAGAGGTCAGTTGTATCCTATAGTTTATTGTAGCTTTAATAATGTTGGTGGCTTTGCTATTCAAGTGCAATATCGCAGGTAATTACTCCGTTGCTCCATAACCATCAGGGTGGGGGTAGAAGCAGTTTATTTCTCTGGAAGAACATAATTGGAACAGATAATCTGGTATGGAACAATTAGCAAAGTCAATGACTTTTCTGCAGTTTTCCTAGAGATACTTCCACAGATTCTTGTTTGTTTTGATCATTCACCAGTTTCCTCAGCCAGCAGTGAGGTTGTGGAAACTACTTTCCTTCTCAAAGATACCTACATTTTTCTCTGTTGTGGATGTCAAATGTAATGTGATTCCTGAGCAGTTGTACCCAATTTTACTTCTTACACATCACTTCTCAGCCTGGCTCAGGGTATAGTTCTGGGGTAGGCACAGACTCATCCCTGAACCCCTGCTGTTTCCAGGGGTCATGCTTGACTTTGCAGGATGTCTCCTTTCATCTTCCCATGCACTCCTTAGTAGTGTTTACTGAAGGAAATCAGAGTGAAATACAGCAGAGCAGATTAATATCCATCATGAAGGGATGTGGGGAATATGCAATCACATAGCCTGGATGCTTGGCAGCTCTTTGTGCTGCCAATGACAGGAGGGGAAAATCAAAGTGAAAGGTGCATGCATCAGAGGGGCATGGAGAAATCACAGGGGATTCTCATCTGAAGGGTGGCAATAAGGACAGACCACAGCTAAAGCCGAGCAGGGCATGCATGCCAGGTGACCAAAGCTCCTGAAAACTGCCAGGCTGATGGCCCCATGGTCATATCCCAGACCTCATGGCTCAGAGAGCATTGTAGATGTTTAGATAGCTGTAATTGGGAAAATTTTCAACCGAATAAGCTCCTGAGTTCATCCACGACGAGATAAACTGTCTCCTCTATCACATGTGTTTGAAGACGGCCAGGCAAAAACGAGTTTAGTGAGCCTGCATTGCCATCTCCCATGCAGAAGGGATGAACTGAGAGGTTGAGAAGGGGGAGCATGCAGCCATCGCCTGCCCAAGGTCCGCTGCCACCTCTGCCGGTCGCCTGCTGTCCTGTCAACCTCAGTGCAGGGCCCTCGCCTGCAAATTGCCACCTACTGCCTGCACAATCACGGACATTTCGAGCAGCTTTGAATACCCCCATCTGGATAATAACAGAGCAGGAGCTTCAGGCCAGGCCATCCAGCTGAGCTAAGTACAGGCCTGAGGAGCTGTGCTGAGGAGAGCAGCTCTCTGGCAGCATGCAATCACCCTGCTCGATTCAGGCAGTGTCTCCTTCCCTCTGTCTGCCTCAAATCCCACCCGAAACAATGCAATATGACGTCTCTGTGACCATGCTTGAGTCAGAAGGCATCGAGAGATTGGCATTCTTCTCTGTGTGTCCATAGGCTGGGTGAAATTTCCCACTCCGGGTTTTTCTCTCCCTGCCTACAAATATGTTACACACCCCGAGGAGGGCTGGCTGCTTCTTTTGTCCACTGAATGGAATATCAACCTCTGACCTGAATTCCTAACTTATCCCCAGTCCTCCTCTGCAAAACCCGTGTGCCTCCTCCACTGCACAGACACAGAAATCAGATGAGGGAAGAGATGTGGAGTCCTCAGTACAGGAGAGATGTGCGCCTGTTGAAGTATGTTCAGAGGGCCACAAAAATGACCCAAGGGATAGAATGCCTCTAAAAGGACAGGCTGGGAGCTGGGGCTGTGCAGCCTCAGGGTCACAAGGCTCCAGGGAAACCTGAGAGTGGGTTCTCAGTACCTAAAGGGGCTATAAGAAAGAAAGGGGCAGACTCTTTAGCGGAGTCTGATGCGATAGAACAAGGGAAAACTGTTTCTAACTAAAAGAAAGGAGATTTAGATTGGATATCTAAAACTATTGGATATCTAGCCCTCTGGCATAGGTTGCCCAGAGAGGTGGTGGGTGCCCCGTCCCTTACAGACACCCAAGGTCAGGCAGGACGGAGCTCTGAGCACCTGATCAGCTGTAGGTGTTTCTGTTCAGTGTGGGGGAGTTGGAGCAGATGGCCTTTAAAAGTTCCTTTTAACTCAAATGCTTCTATGATTCCCCTCACTCCCTTTCTTCTCTCATGTTTTGCTTAAACAGCAAAGAAACCCCTGGGATGAAATGCAAACCATTCTCATAAAATTTGTATCGCTCTCTTCAGGGCCTTCTCCCCACATTAGAAATGAACATCACAAAAGCCAGTCTGCTGGCTGGAACAAATACAAATAACTGCAAGAAAGGTATGATAAATCAAGCCCACATTGCTGCTGTACTGTGGTCTGAATGAGGGGAGCTATCTTCCATCCCTGATGGTACTAGCAGGACGTTTTTATGTACCAAATTACAAGAGGTTCGTGATCACTGAGCAGAGACATTAACGTAAAGCCTAGGGGTGACTTGCTGAAACCGTAACTAAAGCAGTTCCACACTGTGTCCAAGAAACATCTGCCTGATCTCTTGCATTTGTGGAATCACTTTTTAGATCGGACAGACATTTGGGGATTATTTTCTTTCATTGGTAATGCAGTTTTAGTAGCACAGCAACGTTTTTGCAATTTTGTATTTGCTTCACTGAATCTTTCTCAGAGGTTGGAGGGGGAATTCAGAAACTTCATTTTGACATCAAACTTGTCACTTGCATCTCAGTGTTACATTTTGTGATTTTCCAACAAAATATTTTGTTCTTTCCATTGTATATTTAGTTTAATTTGAAATCACCTTACATTTAATTTTTAAAGTTGTGCTCAAAACCCAGCTTTTACCTGTTACAAAGGGACAAAAAGGGTCTTGATCAAACTAAGGCCATTTTTTTTCTTTAACTTTCAGCTTGAAAACAACTAGTCAAAAACAATACAGAAAAGAAGTGTTACTGCTAGTGAACCGAAAATTCAATTACCTGAAAAGCTGTTATTCTCATTTCAGTATCGGGTCTTGACCACAGAGGGTGGTTAGTGTGCAGCACTGCAGTACACACAACCCAACCTGCTGCAAAATTACTCCCCCACATGGATCCCCTCCACTGAGGACAATGTAAGTCAGACATTAGAAGGTAAGCTTTCCCAGCCAAAGGCAGAATCAAATTCAGCCCACCTTCCTTAGCTCACCTAAGGTCTGAGCTGCCACCTGGCCCTACCTATTTCTCTTCACTGGTTCTCAAGAGTTCTGGCCCAACACTGTACCAAAAAAGAACCGTTCATTCTCCATGAGGGAGGCTGCCCCAGGAAGGCTGTGGAAATGTAGGGTATGGTTTCACATAACTCCAATTCTTCCATAACTTGAGGAGTACAGAATGTATACCAACACTGCAGGGCCTTTTTCTGAGTTGGGCATGGACTTGCTCTGATGCAGCAGGCTGAGAATAGCCTCTAGGGAAGATGTCCCTGACTCAAATGCTGCTGTCATTGCCAAGATCATTCTGTGAGCTCAAAGAAGGATCCTAGACTTGCTGCTGGGCTCTGAGTATCACCTTCTGCAGTAGGAGAAATGTAATACTGCACAAGGAGAAGATGAGGCTTTATAAATTTCTTAATCCGTTTCTCTGGCCAAATAATTTCTACACATAGTTGAAACCTTCCTGCCTCTGACTCATCTCATTTTGTGCTCCACCTTGTCTCTGGGATGAAACCCATCAAATTCTGTCATCCAGAATGAGGTTTGACAGTAACTATAAAACCTCCCTGGGGAAAGTGTGAGTGCAAGCAGCTGCTGAAGCCACAACAATGGAACTGTGTGGCAGTTCACATATCTGCCCCGCGTGCTGTCAACATATCACCCTTCCAAATACACAAGCGATGCTCTTTTGTTGGCCTGGCTGATGTACCACCACTGCATCTCTCTAGCACAGCTCAGTGCTTAGGGGAATGCAGGGAGGCAGCTGCAGAGCTCCCTGTGCAGCATCCTATCCAGATTCTGTTCTCTCAACAGCAGCAGAGTCTGTGAGAAGCCAGAGTGGAGGTTATCTGCTGTGGCTGCTACGTGGCTGCATTGTCCCCATCTGGCTCAGATGTCAGGCAGCCACTAGGGAGCAGCTCTTTTGCTACTGTGATAGGACTGTGATCTTTGCTTTTTCCAGTAGCTTGATCTGGTTTACCCAAGGAAATCACAGCAAGTGCATTGTGCCAAGTCTTGATCCCAGTGAAGTCAGTGACGTGGCTCCAGTTGACCTCAGTGGGACCATGATTTAAGCAGCACCATGTAATTCCTATAGGCTTCCTGCACAGTTTATGAAGCATATGTGCTCTCTCTCTCTACATGCTTATTTGACTTTCACACTCTTGATGGAAACGTGTCTTTATAAATTTACAAATAGCACAGCAGCTGTGTGTTTATATAACCTCATTTGAGGGCCACATGTATTCTCACCCTTGTGCTATTAATATTTATACTGTCACAACCACATACACACAAATACCTTGCACACATACACATGCATGCTGTGGAACAATATGGAAAATAGATTAAAAACACTTCTTAGTCAGTCATGCCCTTAAAAACAAAAACAAAAACAGACAGGCAGAAGTAGATTCTTGGAAGACATTATAAAGGAACTTTTTTATTAGATCCTGGTGATTTTGTGCAAATTTCTGTGCTGTTACACCCTTAGCTCCTGCACAGCAACACCTCTCCCTGATTTGAAGTCATCAAATTGCAAGTTTAACACAACAAAGTCAGATATTTCAGCCAGTCAGGAGACAGACAATTAATAGGGCACGCAGGACTTTGAGCACTGCAGGCTATTGATGACAGGGCAAGTGACTCCAGCTGCTGGTGGTGCTCCCCAGTCAGTGCAAGCATCATTGTTCAGAAGGCCACAATGAAGCTGGTGAAAAGCTCTTGGCGGAAATTATTCTTCAGCAAAAATGCAGAATCAGGCTGGTTTAGTGAATCTGCAAATTAGTCAACTTGCTTCAAATGCAATCAGGAAAAGAAAAACGGCCAAAAATACAGCCTGGAAGCTTTATTTTGATGATCTCAGATGAAACATTTTGATTTTCTCAGCCTGAAAAAAAACTTAGCATTTTTGATTTTACCTCCACTTAATATTTGGTATGCCAAAAGACTAAAGCAGTTTACCCCATATTAATTATTTCTTGCTTAGCTGGACAAAGAGATTAGAAATTATCATTTAAGAGTGGCCAGGTGTAATTTTTTCTCTTTCCCACCCTCCACCCTGATTTTCCCATTCAGTCAAATGTAAGGAGACTGATCCAACCTTTATTTAAAGACCCTAGGAGCAAAGAGCAAACACATGAAAGTGCAAGTAAGATGGTCTGAGTGCACTCATTTGCACAATGTGCACATGAAGTGAAGAGCAAGCAGCCTTGCTAAGTCCCCTCCTTTCTTTTTGCAAGGAAACTTTGCTATGAGACCACATGGCCACTCTGATGCCAGCAAGTTCCCTGCAGATGGAGAGAGCAAATAAAAATGTGCATATTTACATTATACATGCAGATTAGATAGTGTGCATTCCTCACAGCCTGTCCCTGAAACACCCTCCAAAATGAGTGTGGGGGAGAATGCAAAGTTGAGTCCAACTCTGTTCTCTCATTGTCTCCCACACTCATGCTCTTAACCATGTACCCTGGCTGATTAACCCTTTCCAGTACCCTGGGCCATGGATAAATCTGCCAGTGCCTGGCGTTCTCTGCCTTAGTGCAAAAAGTGGAAATAGTTTTTCGTAAACCAGTGCTAAACTCAGCAGACAGCAGTAGTATCTGCAGGAGGGCAGTGGTAACGGTGGGGAAATTAATTACTGCATTTCTTAACCTTTGCATCTCATCCCTGAAGGTCACTCCAGGCACCCCTCCTCAGCAGCCACAGTCAGCTCCCTCTCAGATGTGGTTTCACCCTCTCTCTAGCGCCCGTTCTTCCCCCAGTCTCACCTCCCTTTGCCCTGGAGGGGATGACCTAGAGCTGTGTAATACCTGCTGAGTGTAAGTGGCTGCTTATGTCCCTTCCCATAGACATCCTACCATGAGTTCAGTGCAGGGAGAAGTGGGCTGTTTGCGGGACCAAGGAGCAAGCCAGCAATGGGCCACTCACTGTCTGCCCTGGGGAAGATCAGCTGGACCTTCTTTGAAAGTACATGTGCAGAAAGAAGAGTAGTATCGTCCCTACCTCCCCCCATACCATGCTGGATGATGTTTAAACTCAAAAGCTCTTGCTTTTTGCTAGGCTGTGCCCTGAATGCCTTTCCATTTGCAGTGGAACTACCAAGGAAAATCATCAGCTTGCTCTTTGTCTCCCTTTCTTAAAAAGCCTGGGGCTTCTCCTTCTCCACAGCTAGACATCTGCACCTACAAAAATCTACAAGGAAGGAGGTCTAGGATCATCTTTCATTGCCAGAACCAGGGTAGTAAGAACCTCTGGGCAATGAGGAATCACCCTTCTAGGTGCACACACTCCTGCTCTCATCTGTATCAACCCTCTCTCATGCTGCAGCACTCATGTTTGCCCTTCCAAATGAGGTTCCTCAGGGCATTTGTTCTTCTTGCTCTTCACGCTCACTCACACATGCTTCCCTCGCCCTCCCACACAGCTCAGCATTGCAACTATTAGTAAGTTATGCCCCATTTCTCTCCAGGAAATCCTTGCCGGGCTCCGCCAGCTGCCACCTCGCTGACAGATGTTCTGCTCAGGCCCCACTCTATCATTTTTACATAGTGGCAGCCTGGTTAAATATTTCACGCCTCGCTTCAAATTTTTTGTGCTCCCAGTCACAGGGAATAGCATTGCCAACTCCAACATGGGTCATGCATGATCCTGGGGTGCTGATCCCTGAACTCTTTCTGGTCTTTCTCACAGGTGGGGCACAACGCTGTGCTTGGGAAGATGCTTTCCTTTGAAATAAGGCTGAGCTACAAGGAAAACTGCCTGCAGAAGAGCTTTGCTGAATTTAAGGTATGGAAGAACGAGAGATTCATGGCATCTCTTAGGCAGATGAATAAATTATAGTTTTTGATATATTTTCAAAGGTGTAGTTTGGCAATTTATATCCATGAAATGTAAATGCCTCTGACTTCTGCCATAGAAAGAAATCAACAGAAAAGCATGAGGTTATTAAGCACTGCAGAGAGTGATATGACAAAAAAAAAAAGAAGAAAAAAGAAAAAAAGGAAAAACCAGAGTGGTTGATTCTGGGATGGAGCCCTTCCTTTCAAGAAAGGCACAGAGGCCCTGGAGTGCATCCAGAGAAGGGCAGCAAAGCTGTAAAGGGTCTGGAGCACAAATCTTACGGGCAGCGGCTGAGGGAACAGGGGTGGTTCAGCCTGGAGAAGAGGAGGCTCAGGGGAGACCTTACTGCTCTCTGCAACTGCATGAAAGAAGGCTGTGACAAAGTGGGGGTTGGCTGCTGCTCCCATGTGACAGTGATAGGACAAGAAGTGAGGGCCTCAAGTTGCGCCAGGGAAGGTTCAGAAAAATTATTCTCCTAAAGAATGGTGATGCAGTGGCGCAGCTGCTTGGGAGTTGGTGGTGTCACCATTGCTGGAGGTGTTCAAGAGCCGTGGGGATGTGGCGCTCAGAGACGTGGTCAGTGGGCATGGGGGGTGGGGGGGGGCTGGGATTGGATTCAGTGATCTTAGAGGTCTTTTCCAACATTAATGATCCTATAGTTTTAAAGGGATATAAGATTTCTTGAGGACAGTGCAGGTTTAGAGATTATGAAAAGTGAGTCTTGAGGTATGGTGCCATCTCAGCTCCTACTGACAGCCTTTATAATGTTCTTATTGCTGTGATAGCAATGGTAGCAGAGTAAATGAAATATGACTTAAAATCATAAGGAAGCTGAAACAATTTCCTTGTTTCATGTTGCACATTTACAGTCTCTTCTTCAAAGATCTTGCACATAGCTATTTTATTTTGTTCTAAATTGACTCTCACACCATTTTCACCAGCATAATAACTGGATGCTTCCAGTATTACACAAGGAACGTGACTAACATCTCTTACAGGTTGTTTGTGACAGTTCTTCCTTCTCAGGAAAGATATTATGGGCTGGACCAAAGCAGCTGTTTCTGACACTGATAGCTCATATGGCTGTGCAAGATTAAAATTGTAGTCGGGGGGGGGGAAAAAAAGAAGCAGCCTATTTAAGGTCCCAAATCAACCTCTAAACATCTGTGAAGACTTAAAATTTGCAAATCACATTTTTAAAGAGCATCCAGCTCTCATTCATGAGGCGTATACAATATAGCACATTCAGAGCTGTGCAGCCCCGTTTACATTAGAGCTTCATCAGGTATTTTCGAGCACTGTAACTCAGTAAGTCAATCCCAGTCCTGCTGAGCTCTTTGAAGATGCAGTGGACAAGCTCTCAGAATGGCTAGCACAAAGTAAAACAATCAATCAGCCCACTGCTGTTCTGCGGTATATGAAAATGTGATGATGACCCCAGGTTTTACCGTAGAAAGGCAGCACCTGATGCACTGTGTGAGAGAGGTTGACAGATCACCCACCACGTTTACAGCATCTTAAATGCAGATCTGGAGTAATTTTTTTATTTTTTTTTTAAATTGGAGGAAAATAGTTAAGTCAATGTGGCACAAAGTAGCACGCAAGTGTTGCGAATAAAAGCTTCAAAGGGTACTAAAGTGCCATTGATTACCTTTGAGAGGATCTTAAAGATCTCAAGTCTCAATAAAGGACTTACACATACACTGTAATGTGAAACCATCATCTTTACATTTCCAATAATCACTTCTTCTCCAGTAGATGAATTCAGACATAAGCATCCTGTCAGGAGTTTCTAACTAAAAGTACACAAGGAAATCACAAGAAGTTACATTCCTGTTAAGTTCAACAGTATTATGCCCTTAGAAGAGCCTCCAGCGTTCACCTCTGCTTTGGCAGCCAAGATTTTAAGAGGGATTAACATGCTTAGTCTTTCTGATGGCTAAATATCTTGCCTACCTGGGAATCCAATCAGAATTCAGAGGTGGCAATAAGATGCCTCATCACCTTTCTCTATATTTTTATTGTACCTCATACCATGGCTTGTTTTATAGAAATAGAATCTAATAAACTAAGATCATATACTTTTGGGGAGAGGAGAGGAGGAGAAAATTACACGTTTGGTTGATAATGATAACAAGATTGCCATATGAAGCATTTGAATAGATACTGACTGTCATTTTGAGGAGGAATTTAGAACAAAGCAGGATAAGCGTGGTGTGGATGAAGCAGATTTAAACCTGACAGACTGCAAAATGGAGATGGGGAATGTAAAGGGAAATAATTCACTGTTTCCTCCAAGGACCTCTAGCTCTCCTGAAAAGCAGTGATCTCTAGAAGCAGGCATCCATGGGTGATTTTAGTCTAGAAGATAAACTCACTGTCCTCCAAGACAATGGCCTGAAGAGAAAGAGAAGGAAGAGGAACAAGAGTGAGCTGGTATTAATGACAGGCAGGTATCTGTGCTGGAATACTGCACCATGTGCTGGTCATCACAGTTCAAGAAAGCTGTTGGGAAAGAAAAGGTGCTTCAGAAAAGCCACAGTAATCCCTCCAAAGATAGGAAATGTTGCCTTTGACTCCAGGACCTTTATCCAGGTACCTTACCAAAGACAAGCTGATGGGCTGACATTGTCCTCAAGGAGAGAAACCCAAGGAGAAAATCACATTCATTTCGCAGGGGAGGATGGAGACAATAAAATCTAGAATACCTTCTCCAGTGGAGTTTATGGCAGGAGCAGAAGCTACAAGCCTAAAGAGTTTTGTGCATTTATCATAAAGCATTTTTCCACCATCATCTCACCTTTCTTCAGTACTACCTTTGTTGTTATTTCAACCTTTGCCTTGAGCCATTTTTCTCATTTGTTTTTGATGCTTTGGGCTTGTTTTAAGCCTGCTGAGTGATGATGATTCCCTGCATGGCTTTCCAGGGAAGTTGAGTGAGAAGAAATGACAGTGAGGCATATTCTGGGAGCACAGCCCTCTTCATGCACAGGGGCAGGCCACCTTGTGAGGGTAAAACTGGTGCCAGAGCCCCACTCTCTCCCTTTCTGTGCCAGTACCTGCATGCTGTTAACATGCAGCCTGCAGCACTCTGACAGGGAGCAGCTTGTGTTTGCAGAGACCTCCAAATAGGGCAGTCTGGAAATGTCACAACTCCTTACCTTTGCAGCCAGCTTTTAGGAAGTGCAGGAAGAAGCTCGGTCAGGCTGTGCTCTGCTGTATAGAGATGCTGTCATGCAGGAAATCTTGGCAGAAGTCTTCCATTGCCAAATCCTCTCGTACAGCCACACAACCAACTCAGTCATGTGAGTGACAGCTACTAACAGGCCATCTCCCTGCCTGGCCCAGGTCCAAGTCACAGAGCCAATGCTTGCTAGCATTGTGCTGCACTACCTAGGCAGAGCTGGACAGGTGGCATGGGCTAGAAGCCAAGGAAAAGCAGTTCATTCCTGGGGAGTGATCTTCCATTCGATGCAGCACATGGCTCAGACTTTAAATTCAGAGGAATTTGGTTAACTTGTTCTCTTTTGTCTGAATAACACTTCTTTTTCCTTCCTTCCTTCCTTCCTTCCTTCCTTCCTTCCTTCCTTCCTTC